>NC_090829.1:84271464-84574495 GCF_028021215.1 Eschrichtius robustus | reverse complement strand
TTAAGAGGCTTTTGGCTTTTAACCTCCCTCAGAGTACAGGTGCAACAGATGGAGCCCTTTGCTCATGCTGTCCCTATACCTAGGATGTTTTGTTCCAATTCAAACCCTACCCATTTTTTAATGTAAACCTTATATGCCATCTCAATTTAAAAGGTTTTGCTGATAGTCTCTAATTGGCAGATCTGCTCTGTTCTTTGAGCTTTCATTGTACCTACTTGAACCTCTTCCATGGTACCTATTACTTTCTGTGTTTTATTGTGTTTGGTTTAATATAGCTCTTATCACTTCTTACCGATAGTACGCTTTTGAGGAGTAGGGTTTGTGTTTGATTCTTCTTTAAATCTCACATAACCAGCTTCAGCTTTGAATATTATATTTACTCAATTAATATTAGTAGTTGAATAATGAGTTATGGAGCAGTCTGGAGATTTTATTTATATCTATATCTGTACACGTGAGGTGACCTATACAGTAGAAGGAGCCTGGGTCTTTGACACTGTGCCTTACTATCTCTGGACTGACCACTCTCCAGACTTCTTGAACCTGAGATAGAAATACAGAGCTTTAAACTACAGTGATGCTGGATTTTTAATTACAGCAGCCTAGCCTAATCATAACCAATACAACCTCATTAAGAAAAGGTTTGGCATTATCTCATGAAGTTGAAGCCGTGTATATCCTACAGCCCAGCAGCTTACTCTTCTAAGTATGTGCCTTGAAGAATGACATCCTTATGTGCACCAGGAAACATGTACAAAAATGTTCATAATAACATGGTTCTGAGACTAAATATTGGAAATAATCCGAAAGCCCATAGAGGAAAGAATAGATAATTCATTGTAGTGTTTTCGTTCAATAAACTACTAACACACCTACGAGTGAATTCAGTCTCTAAGGAAGCCATCAGCATGATACAATTTATAAAATTCAACAATAAGGAAACTTAAACAATATATTCTTTAGGATTACATACATCAATACAGTTTGTAGATAAAAGCAATGGAATAATAAATTCAAATTTAGGATAGTCATTACCTCTAGTGTTGGGGGGAGAAGGGCTGCAATCAGAAAGGGGCACAGAGGTAGCTTCAAAATATTGATAAGCTTCTCTTTTTTCTTTAATGCTAGGAGCTAAGTACAAGGATAGTAATTTTATTATTCTTATTTTTAACTTAATGTATGTTTTATACATTCTTTGAATGTATAAAAATTTTTACAATAATAGTGGGAAAAAGAGTAGGGAGGACAAACTAGTGCTTGGATTTTGAGGTGCATGTGTGAAATCTGTCTCTGGGGACATGAAGAGATTTAAGCCTGACCATACCTCTTAGGCTTAAGCAAAGTTGCTAGAACAGAGTACTTCTTTCTCTGCTTTTAAATATGCGAACGATTATCCAGGACGTGCAGTCCAAACGGATGAAGGTGACCACCCCTCTGGCAAGGAGACTGAAAGCTCATGTCTCATCATCACTACCACAACTGTCTCCACCATTGCTACCACCTTCACCACCATCTTGATATCATTACTTTGTATTGTCTTTTATGTTCCTGGCATTTTACTAGGTGCTTTATATCATTATCTCAATAATCCTCAATAATCCAGTGAGCTAGATATTAGTAACCTTTCATAAGATCTACTCAAGGTTAAGCTCAGAGCAATGAAGGAACAAGCATTGCCCTAGCTAGTAAATGGCAGTGCCTGGGTTCAAATGCAAACCTTTCTGTTTCCAAAATGTGTCCTCTCAATCATCATACTTCTCTCATTTCAAATATGGTTATTTTTTACTGTCACTCCTTCAGTTACAATAATGAGTACCATGGCTCCTCTGAAGCAATATTCATAGAGATGTTTTACAGGATTAACAAAAAAGGAAGAATACAGTGAATAGATGACTGATTAATGACAATACTTCTGAAAGGTAGAAAGGTGAGACACTGAGAGAAAAGAAGCGGGACATTCTGAAAAACTGAGGGTGAAAGAATAGAAATGGAGTAAGACAAATTAAAAACAGAGAAATAGGCAGAAAAAAAAAAAAAAAAGGATCAGGAGAATGAACAGAAAATAAAGAGACCATCCTAAAAAATTTACTTTTTTTCTTTTCCCCAGAAGCCTCTCTCCTCACCTTGGAATAGGTGTTTCAGTTTTTGAAATGAGTTGGATAAATAAGAAGAAAAGGTTGAAAAGTAATTTCAAGTCCACAGAGCAGACCCTAGGATAGATTGTTTTTCCCTCATAAGCCTTTTATCCAGAAAGCTTTAAGGTCTTATGGTTTTGGCAATAATTACAGCAGTAACAATAATAATACTGCCTAGCTGCTCTTTTCCCCTTGGCAGCATGTGTGTACCAATCAGTTTGTCACAATAATATCTTCAAGTTCACAAACTAATTTGCATGAATCCATTTCTTAGTCTACAAAAGTAAGGGCTCTTTCATGCCCTTGGACCTCAGTGTATTTGGGACTGTCTATGTGGACGTCTGTGCTAATGAGTTACTTTTAGGTCAGAACAAAGAAGTTCTTGCTTTAACTTATTATGTATATTTGAATATTTTAGCTGTGCATTTGAATGTATACATCACAGATATATGTAGAAATTTCTTTGGGGTGTGAAAACCCAGATTGTTAGGGTAAGAGTATGACACTTTGTACTTGTAAAAATTCTTTAAAAATAGGATATCTACCTACTTATTTAAAAGGGTAATTTTGGTACTGCTGGTTAGCAGGTGGATTGGGTGAGAGAACCCTTCCTACTCTAAATTCTGTGATTTTTGTGTTGTCTTGAGATCTATTAGCTGTATGTATTATGTGGTTTTAATAGCAATCACTGTACATTATAATTCATTTAATCCTTTGTATTTTAATGATGTTATTAGGAGTTGAGGATGTGAGCGAGGAAGGAGGCAGAGAGAGTAATGGGAACAGTTCGTTCAACCTCTTTAAGGCATACCAGGGCCAGAAAATCCAAGGGTATATTCAGCTACTTCTGAGGCGTGAGAATCAATCCTATGGAGGAGAGGCAGCATATATGTGCTGGAGAGGGAGCTGTGGAGCACTGGGTCTGGAGTCAGGAAAAGGGTGCAAAACAGGTTTCTTACTCTTCATTTTAAAAGCTCAAAATTATGCCTATACAATGTTGATGGGAAATATTAGGATGAAATGTACCCGTTTTTCCCCAAATGTCACGATAAACAGAGAAGTCAAAATTCAGTTGACTTTCTAAACTAGGACAGTGGTGTGTTTAGACTATAATGGCAGGAAGAAAACTATTGTTAGAATTTCGTGATACCGCTCTTTAAAATGGCTTTATCCTATCTTCAAAAGCCTTAAAGCGGAATACTTTCTCATTTGCTTTCATAGTACTAAAACGACTCTTGCTTTTATATGAAAACTAGTTCTCATTTTTAATGCACTAATTGACTTAATACTACTGAAGCTTTAAACCCATTCTGGGCATCGTCTTATTTTCCTAATTATTATTATTTCATTGCTACTGAGCATCAGTAATATGCTAGATATTATCTTCTTAGCTCTTCCTAAAAGTTAATAAAAATATAAATGTTCTCTACCCTTTTGGTGATTCCAACACTTAATTATCTTAGTCGTTAACTCTTGTCAAAGTCATTATCACTCCCTGGATTTCCTTTACATACTAGATATGAAGTTAACCAGTTAGAACATCTATTAGATGGTAGGCTGCTTAAGGAAAAGATTCATTTTTTTCACATAGAAATGCTTAATATATGCTTATTGGATGAAAAAAATGGATGGATCAATTATTTGTATAGGTTTAGCAGAAGTTCAGCTTTTTGAAAATGGATTCCATGCTTACATTTTCCCCTATGATTTCATTCTGAATTGTATTGAACTATCACTTGAGAAGGTATATTTTCTAGGTTTTTTTGTGGCTATATAACAATATAAATCTTACAAATTCTATATATCCATTAGATAAAGATGAAGAAAATAATTTTCAAGAATACAGATTTCATTAGGTTTAGGACACTAATAGGAAAGATCCAAAGGGAGAAAATCTATTAATGTTGGCTATAATTATAGACTGAGCTTCTCATTCCATGAACAAATTACATCATTTCATAAAGAAGGGTTTGGAGAGTTACTAGAAATAATGTTGACAACATACAGCATTTCCAAAGAAATATAGGGTAAAAGGAAACCCAAAAGTTGTTGAAACTAGATCAAACTATGAAGGAGAACTGCAAAATAAATCACCTGACTCTAAATGGAGAAATTAGAAAAATAAAGATATGAATGACAAATTAATAGAACTGTGCACTAAAACAGGTAAATTTTACTCTATGTAAATTATACTTTGATAAACCAGACTAAGAAAAAGGACTTTTTAAAGTATAATGTCATTATTAAAAATTTTCCCCCATTACTATGGCTTCAGTAAAGTCACGGAATTCATTACCGGAAGCGGGTGACTGTAAACTTAAAAATATTTCTATCAAGATTAAGAGTACTGACTTCGAGGTCAGACAAATATGGAAAGCTGAGTTATGTTATGTTACTTTGAGCTAATTTAAAAAACACATATGAACACCAGCTTATACACTGGTGAAACTTAGAAAAGAGTAGATACGTGATAGAGTTATTGTGAGAATTTAGCATGATAGTGTATATGACACACAACATATAGCTTCAAACATTTTGCAATAAACAAAGCCTTCACAGAGGAGAGTGACTAGAAAGGACATTACTGGCAAACAGAATAGAATGAACAAAGGGATTGAGACAAACAAGAAAATCACATGTTGTATTTTGAATGCAGTATTGGATTTCTGAAAGGGAGAAATGGAAGACACATCTAGAAATGTGGGATATCACCAGATGGTGGATGGTGTTAAATGTTATTTTAAGGAGTTTGGATTTTATTCAATGGGTAATGAAAAGTGATTAAACATTTTGGTGTATTAGAACAACATGATTTAAATTGGACTTTATGAAGATTAATTTGGCAGCAATCTATAAGGACAGATAAGAGGTGAGAATGGCTAGATGTGGGAAGTCCATCTAGGAGATTAATACCACACATAAGTGATAATGAGGTCTTGAATTAGAATGGTAGTGGTGGTGATAGTAATAATGCAAAAGGTATAGATTTGGGGGATGTTCTGTTGGTAGACTTGATAGGATTTGGCCTTGGAAATGGAGGATAGTAAGGGGCAAGATAGAGAAACAAGTCAAAGCTGTTTTTGAGGTTTACAACCTGGGCATCTTGGAGTGTTCCTGAGCCATTAAAGAGATTTTATTAGAAGATTATGGGCTCTGCTCAGGACATTTTGTGCTTGAGATACAAACATGAGAGATATCCAGGTGGGCATTTTGGTCCATCTGTTGTAAGTACAGATCTGGAACTAATGAGAGAGACTGTGATATAGTTTTGGTATTTTTCTGATTTATGAAGAGGACTGAGGACAGAGCCTTGGGGAGTTCTTGGCATTTAGAAGACAAAAGGAGGAAGTCAATGAGACAGAAAAGAATGTTTTCTGAGAAACCAACTTCAATAATCTATAAAGGCAGGAGCTTGATTAATGAAAGTTCAAGAGTGTGAGACAGAGAGGAGATGACGGTGTGGAGACAGAGGATCAAGATGACTTATTCAAGAATAAACACTGTTTTCATGGTTTCTGTACTTTTGTGCCCACACAGTTATCCTCCTATTTTTCTGACCATCGTGATTTCTAACCATTAAAACATTGAATTTTTCTCAGTCATCATTGTAGATAACCTCTCAGTAACATCCTATGTTATTGACCTCTTGAAAGTCCTTAACTAATACCTTCTATGTAAAGCACAAATCTCTATTTCTAATCCTTGTTTTTTTCCTAAATCTTAGCCGTTCATTTCTAACCATCTACACAGTCATTTTCACATGTGTGTCTACCTGATACTCAAACTCATCATGGCCCAATAGTCCCCTCTTTCCAAAGCAACTTCTATTTTGGCTTCATTTCACCATTCTCTCAGTTGTGATGGCTAATTTTATGTGTCAACTTGACTGGGCCACAAGGTGCCACACTTTTGGGCAAACATAATGTTGGGTGTGTCTATAAGGCTGTTTCTGGATGAGATTAACGTTTGAGTTGGTAGACTGAGTAAAGCAGAGGTCCTCCTTTTTTTTTTTTTTTTTTTTTTTTTTTTTTTAAATAAATCATTTTTATTTTTATTGTTGAATATATATGTTTTTTTTTTTTTAAAGATTTATTGATTGATTGCTATGTTGGGTCTTCGTTACTGTGCTAGGGCTTTCTGTAGTTGCGGCAAGCGGGGGCCACTCTTCATCGCGGTGCGCGGGCCTCTCACGATTGTGGCCTCTCTTGTTGCGGAGCACAGGCTCCAGACGCGCAGGCTCAGTAGTTGTGGCTCACGGGCCTAGTTGGTCCGCGGCATGTGGGATCTTCCCAGACCAGGGCGCGAACCCGTGTCCCCTGCATTAGCAGGCAGATTCTCAACCACTGCGCCACCAGGGAAGCCCTCCTTTTTTTTTAATTTATTATTACTTTATTTTATTTATATTTGGCTGTGTTGGGTCTTCGTTGCTGCACACGGGCTTTCTCTAGTTGTGGTGAGCGGGGGCTACTCTTCGTTGTGGTGCTCAGGTTGCTCATTGCGGTGGCTTCCCTTGTTGCAGAGCACGGTCTCTAGGCACATGGGCTTCAGTAGTTGTGGCATGCAGGCTCAGTAGTTGTGGCTCGCGGGCTCTAGAGCACAGAGTAGTTGTGGCGCACAGGCTTAGTTGCTCTGCGGCATGTGGGATCTTCCAGGACCAGGGCGTGAACCCATGTCCCCTGCATTGGCAGGTGGATTCTTAACCACTGCACCACCAGGGAAGCCCAGAGGTCCTCCTTAATGTGATGGGCCTCTAATTAACTGAAGATGTAAATAAAACAAAAAGGTGGAGCAAGAGGGAACTTTGCCTGCCTAAGCAAGGACATCAGTCTTCTTTCCTTGGACTGAAATTTACACCATTGGCTCTCCTGGTTGTCAGGTCTTCAGAATCAGACTAGAACTACATCACTGGTTTTCCTGGATCTCCAGCTTGCTGACTGCAGATCTTGGGACTTTTCTCAAGCCTCTATAATCATGTGAGTCAATTCCTTATATAAATCGAATTCCTTGGTTCTGTTTTTCTGGAACCCTAACTAATATACTAGGTTACTATAGTTTGAAACCTTTCAAGGAACTTTGATTTTCTCTTCTCTTTCATGTTAATCATTAGTAAGTTTTTCAGCTTCTGCCACCACACTTAACACTCTTCTTCATTTCCTTTGATACCACTCCAGGGGGCAATTGAAGTCTTCTTCAAATTGCATTCCTGTTTCTTCTCATTTCAGTCTGTTCCATTTATGGCTGCCAGATTAGTCTATCCAAAGACAATTTGGATAATGTCAAACAATTTCAGTGGCTTTTCACTCTCTACTTAAATAAATGCAAATTTATTAGCCTTTCAATAAATATTCTCCATAAAATAGTTCCAGGTTGTCAGAGGGAATTAAAACTCCCTTATTTGGATTCAAAACAATTAAGAACACAAGAAAAGGATTAGGGGAGACAGCAAGGAGAAACGGGTAGAAGGAAGTAACTGGTTCAGCAGCTATAAAACCAAGTCAACTGATTTTATCGGAGGCATACTATATATGAAACCATGTAACTCAGATTGGGACTTGAACCCACATGTTGGGACTTGAACCCACATGTTGGGACTCAAACCCAGCCAAAACCCAGATTGGGACTTGAACCCATGGTCTTTTAATTGAGATCACACACCTGGTTTCAGGACTTAATGAAGCTCAGGTTCTTGATGTCTCATCGTTGCAGAAATAATTCAGTGAGAGACAAACTGATAGAAGTGGATTTATTTAGAGAGAAACACACTCCACAGATGGAGTGTGGGCCATCTCAGAAGGCGAGAGTGGCCCCAGGATATGGGGTTGTCAGTTTTTATTAGGGTGAGTAATTTCATAGGCTAATGAGTGAGAGGAGTATTCCAGCTATTTTGGGGAAGAGGTGGGGATTTCCAGGAATTGGGCCACCACCCACTTTTCTGACATTTATGGTCAGCCTTGGAACTGTCATGGTGCCTTTGGGTATGTCATTCAGCTTGATGTTGTGTTATAATGAGCGTATAATGTGTCTCAAGGTCTAGTGGAAGTCAACTTGTCTGCCATCTTGGACCTATTTGGTTCTAATCAGTTTATGTTGTGTCCTCCGGGCATGTCATTCTTTTAAAGGTTGTGCCCTGCCCCCTTCCCTCCTGTTCCATATATATGACAGAAAACTCAATCTACTCAAAAGTGCTAAGCAGAAACAACAATCAAGAAACGTCACCACCATTGAAGGGACTTCTATTTGTTTGAAGAAAAAGATTTCAGAAGATACTAGAAAAAGATGATCTCTCATTGATGGATAATACAGTAGGACTTTATCCTATTTGATCAGGATTCATAGTGAATATTTCTTTCAGTACTAGGTATTACCCTATAAGATGGATAGAGAAAAAAATGGAGAACATTCTTAGGAGAGTAAGCATAATGTTGAGTAAAGGAAAGAACTTTATGTCATTAAAATCCACGTTATGTATCATGTTATATGGGATATTGCTGAAGAAACTGATGATGTTTTATATGCAAATGAGAATATTTAGAGGGACCCGAGATGTCTTTTAAATATATAAAGAATAATCAAGAAGAAAGGTAATTTAACCTGTATAGACAAGCACATTAGGACCAGTGGGTGAAAAGAAGATAGATTTATGCTCAATGTAGAAAGAAGTTTCTTATATTCAGTGCTGTCAAAAGGTGCACTAGGTTACTTCAGGAAAGAGTGAGTTTTCTGTCATCAAATATTTTAAATTTATTTTGAGAAGAATATTACAGGGTTAATTCAAACATTAATAAAAGTGTTGAGCCACATGACCTCTAAGGTGTCCTCCAAACCATGGTATCTAGGATTCTACCCTTCTAATACAGATTTAGCCCAATCTCTTTAACTTTACCATAGGTTCCTGCCAGACATGGCTACTCAGAATCTCTTATATTTATACCTTCCCAACTCAATTCCTCTGCTCAGGTTCTGATCTTTTCCTGGAATGATCCTTGGCTGACATACTCCAGCAGCTTGAATTGTACCTAGATTATTCTTCCTTATTGAATGTCTCCCAACTTAAGTATCTTCTCCTTATTATCCCAACTACTGGGTATGATGTATTTAAATGAAAGAGCAGGAATGAACATAACAGAACATTGAAAAATCTTTGTCTTATTTCCTTTCCTCCTTCTTCCCTTCCTTCCTCTCTCCCTTCCCTTCCCCCTCCTCCCCCCTCCCCTCCCCTTCTCTCTCTTCCTATCTTTCTTTCTCTCTTCCTTTCAAGTTTAAATATTGTTATAAATAGTTGACTGGGGCAAGTTCCTGTGGTTCCAGTTGTGAAGGGAGGAAAGAAGGACAAACTAAAATAGAAAGAAAACACCACTTTCATAGCCTTGAGGAGCTGAATGAATTAAATTCACTTTAGGTTATTAATAAATTGGTAAATATTATGACAGATGCAATAGCTATCATTTTTGAGTAGTCATGAAAGGTGAAATCCCCAAGGACACAGCTCTGGGATTTGGAAGGGATTTGAAAGGGCACAGCCTTCTGCCTTAAGGCAAGGAAGTTACAGTCAATCCCTTCTTATGGGAGAGGCAAAAGCTATACCCCTATAAAAGAGAAAGGTAAAGGACAAATTTGGTATTATGTGGATCTTTTAAACACTGGTTCCCAGTAAGAATATGATGGATTGAAACAGTACTTTAACATTCACAAGATGTTTTTATGTACAACTTGTCATCTGATTATCACAACAATGAGGTAAGCAGACCTCCTAATCCTCATTTGCAGATAAGAAAACTCAAAGTCAATGAGGCTAAATGATCAGGATCTTTAACATTTTATTCCAATAATCTTCCTCCCCATATAAAAAAATGATGCATCAGTGATTTGCTATGAATTTTTGAAAAATTCTGGCGCCAAGTAAGAAATTTTCTTCTTTTCATGGTAGTGGCAAATTACAAGGAGAAAATAAGCTCAGAAATGTGGTATTATTAATAGTATTCCTACTAAGTAAACCAACTCTATCCTTTGAAGATCTCATCCAAGGTAGCAGACAAAAAAATCTCATCGCATTTCACAGATGGGAAAATGAAAAGGAGTCAGTGAATAAAAAAAGATGAGTGGTTATAAAGAAAAAAGAGAAAGGAAAAGAAAATAAAGAAAAAAAGAGAAAAGAAATAGGGCCTAGCAGTGGATTGCTGATGGAGGCTTGGTTTTTAAGGAGGAAGGAACTGTTGACAGACTGAGTACTACCATAAAACAAGTAGAAGTAATATGATGCCAAGATTTGATTTTGCAATTAGGAAGAAACTGGTGATTGCCACATTTAATTGAAAGCAAAAGATGTGACTAAGGAGATGAAATCTACTGTTTTGAGAGATCTGGCCCAAAAGGAGGTATTTGTTTATTGGTAGAAAAGGCAACATTGTAAGAAAAAAAATAAACCAATAAAACTGTCTTATGCATTTAAGGCAGAGAGTAAAGAATGAATAGATACTGAAAAGGCAAAAGAAGATCAATACAAGTGGGTTAAAGAAGTAGAATATTTAGAAGATAGGAAAAAGAGCACAAAAATAGAGCAGGAGGAAAGAAGAGACTAAAGTAGCTGGTCTTATTGGAGCTTTTCCATCAATCTTAGAACACCGTTTAGCTTGTACTAGTATTTGTTTTACGAAGGATAGTTTGAAGAGGAGAAAAGGGAAGATGGAAATGCTGATGCCCAAAGAATCAAGCTTATGTGGCAGAAGGAAATGAGAAGAAGCCAAGAATACTGTGGGATTTACAAGCTTGAAAATAATGGGAAATTCTTGGCATATCCATTATGGAATGTATATGAGATGTTTCGAAAGAGTTAGATACAAGTATTTCCTAGCAGCGGCAAGGATTCAGTTGACATAAGAAAGCGCAGCTTTGATGATTCTATGCTTTTCTTCAGCAGTCCCTTTGGGCCCAGGAATATAAACAGAAATTAGATAGTGGCTATTACCCTGATCAGAGGTTTAGAACATAGTTTGTTGATATAACCTTGGAATGAGCTTCCAAGGGAGACCAACAAATCTCCATTCTTTAAAATCTCCAAGAATAGAATAAACAATGAAGTTCCTTTGAGTACTGTGATCCCATGAATAATAATTTTGATCACCATACATCAGATTTCTCTCCTCTAAATAGATAAAAAAGGACAGAGATTATTCCTTCTAGTCATGGTGTATTTTCCATTAGTCCAAATATTAATCTCGGCATGCAGTAGGTGTTTAATAAATGTTTTGCTAAATAATTCCAAGGCTTTGGATCAATTGAAACACCTTTAATGAAGCTTATGACTTTTCTGCTTAAAGATGCCCTTTCACCATTAGTATATTTGTTCACTATTTTCCTTACATATTCTACTAAGCTAAATTCACATACTCTTTGGCTCTAAAACCAATGTATATTTCAATTTCAGTAAGATATGGTACCTGTAATTCACTGCATCTTATTTTAAGCTTGTCATATTAAATACATAAGAAACCTTGTTAGGGACTTCCCTCGTGGCGCAGTGGTTAAGAATCTGCTTGCCAATGCAGGAGACACGGGTTCGATCCCTGGTCCAGGAAGATCCCACATGCTGCGGAGCAACTAAGCCCGTGTGCCACAACTACCGCGTGCTGCAACTATTGAAGCCCCCGCGCCTAGAGCTCCTGCTCCGCAATGAGAGAAGCCACCGCAATGAGAAGCCTGCGCACCGCAATGAAGAGCAGTCCCTGCTCGCCGCAACCAGAGAAAGCCTGCACACAGCAGCGAAGACCCAACACAGCCAAAAATAAATACATAAATCAAAAAAAAAAAAAAAAAAAGAAACCCTGTTAGACTCCAAGATTGTATCCTAGAATTGGGAGAGGTTTTGATATTTAAAAAAAATATTCTCTCAAATTTCAGACTTCCTTTGCCAATTCATTTCCCTCTTAAGAAATGATCACTTCAAACAAAAAAAAAAAAAGAAAGAAAGAAAGAAAGAAATGATTGCTTCATTTAAACTGTAAATTCATTATTATTTAGTTTCATAATAATATCAAAAAAAGTAGATAGTCATTTTTTTTTCTCCTACTGAATTTAGCAGTTGAAATCTTCTCTTATAATTTGGAAAATTTCCACATTTCTCAGAACTTCTAAATAGATAATGTTTTGCAATTCCTCGATTTTTTTTCTGCGTAAAAGAAAAATAAGCCCTATAGTGGTCGCTCAGTTTGGAGTTTGTCTTCCTATTAGTGTAGGGGAAAAAAATAGTCTTAATTTTTACTTTGAGGCTACAGAGAGTAGGAAACATTTCCATGTTAATTTTCACACATATTCCCTTCAATCCTGGTTTTATAAAAACATAATGGAAAATACTGGAATACATCAAGTTGGCTGACACATTTTGGAACTCTTAGATGCCTTGAATAATGATTGAGACCTTTGGGTTATTATATGTACCAAGTCTTTTGAGGTTCATCCACTTCTATTTTCCATCTAAAGGAGACCTTGGTCCTTGTGACTTCTGAAAGGACAAGCCCCAACGTCCCAGATGCATTCCCCTTTTATCCTCTAATCTGAGTCATCTCACTCACCTTCTAAGGCCACGTATCTCTTGCTGTTCTCTGTTGCGTGAAGTGGCCTTTAGGCTTCAGAAAATTTAAAGGTCATTTTCCTTTCTTTGAAACCTCACTGCGTTTTGTTACTTACAGTATCAGTTTCAGCAAAAGAAAACAGAGAGGTGAATTGTTATTTTACTGGTGATAACCAGAGCTTTGGGGAGTACCTCTGAGAGTTGGTTTTAAGCCTGGGTCACAATGCCAGTGTCCGAGACCGAGTTCCCTTCCCTTTTAAACATCATAAACTATAACCCAACAACGGCATGGTATTCCTGGTGTGAAATGAAAGTTGTTCCATAAGAAATTGCTTCATCATAGAAAATATTTATAAGGAAGAAAAGAAGTGAGCTCACTGAATAAACAATGAAAATTAGGATAGGGCTAAATCATCTTGCCTTCCAAAGCTGAGTTCTTAAAAAGGTTTTGGGAAATTAACATCCATTACAGCTTTATAGTAAGATTCTTTCCAAGATAAATCATTAGATATTTACCTAAAGTGGAGCCTTTCGTGGTAAAGAGAAAGCAATAGGTATTACCTTATAAATTCCCTTTTGTTTGTTTGTTTTGAACTTCTTTTCTACTGTTGATAGTAAGATCTTATAAAATATTATATCTTTTCTAAAGCAGCAAAGTACATTTTTCAAGACTGTTAACCCTGTAGCTTTACAAAATTGCACTCTGATCCATTATTTTATAATCATTACATACCTGAATGTTGCCTTTCATTCATTTTCTGACATCAACTGGTTACTAATCACATGAAATGAATACTGATTGGATGGTATATTTGCCATGAAATCTGATTGGCTAATTGCTCAGAAGCATGAAAATCACTTGCTGAATTGTTTTGTACTTTAGTCCATATTGTCCCATGTTCTCTTTCAGCCCTTATTTCCGAGAACATTATTTAACAACAACAAAAACAACAAAAAACAAATCCGCACATCAGGAATTCTAACCAAGAGGCCTTGCTTCCTCCCAACCTCCAAGGCAGAACTTCAGCTATGGAAATTACATGATTCTTTTTCTGGCACTTTCGCAGTGCCATAGTCAATCACACAAGGAAACCTTCACATAGGTATCTAAAGAAGCCCAACCTTTGTGTGACTAGGTGTCTAATGGTAAAGATGTCACTAATGATGGAAAAGTGTAAATTGGAGGTTCAAAGTGTACTCATTTCAATCACCTTTACAATCTCATTGAAAAAACATCAATGCCTTCACATTTTATTCCTCTTTGAAGGAGAGAGAAGCTAGAGAATAACACTTCATCATCATTACCAATGTATTCTGCAGATAGGCAAGGGATAGCTTTGAGACATTCCGAGGCTTTCATCAACTGTTATTGGGGAACGAGAGGCAGTAACACCTTTATGCAACTGGTGGGTGCGCATAAAGGATGAACTGTGCGTAAAGAAGAAAACATTTATAGACAGAAAGGCAGGAACGGGAGGCAACTGCAGGAAATGCAGATGGTATGACTCCTGTTCAGGAGACACATTTGCCAAGTTCTTTAACTTCACATTTTAGGAACTGAGCTTCCAAATCATCTGGATGCCTGTTGCTAGCTTGCACTGATTTTGAACATTGTCTCATAAGAGAGAGATTCCTTAGTTAAATATTTAATTATTTATTTTAAGTGAAAGGAAGGAAAATCCTCCAAATGACCCATGATTCTTCTGGTACAGAAGTTAATGAAACAACTGAGAAGTGAGACCCCCAGAGGTTCTTGACATACCAAATTCCCATTTTCGATACTCTGGTTTCTCGGTTTTTCAACCTTTTCCTGGGTTCAGTTCCCCCTTTATTGTTTGCCTCTTTCTTTGTCCTTCTTTCCTTCTCTGAGCCTCCATCCCCCATTCCTCCAGCCTCTCCAATTACCAGCAGTGCTGATTGTATTCCTCCTCTTTCTCTTTTTATCTTCCTCATTGTCTCAGCCAGGGCTTTTCAGGTACCTGAGATTTTTTATTTTTAACTGCTTCCTCCTTTTCTGTTTATCTGCCTGTCACTGTCTTTGCTTGCTTCAGCCTCCTCCCATGGGTGAATTTTTATCTCTTTTCTCTGTCTTAACCAATCATTGCCCATGGAGCCATTTTTCTTTCTTCTTCTTCCTTTTTTTAATCCAGTCTAAGGCAAAGTATGAATAGTCTGTCAGAGAGGTCATTTGAGATTCTATTTAAAAACGAAGCTATGGAAAACCAAACTTTTCAATATCCTTGTCTTGCTGTCCCCACCAAAACCAAACTACAACAAAAAACAAAATCTCAACTCAAAACCTCGCTTGCTGAAACACAAAAGGGAAAACAGAGATGGATCATTTCAGTCATTATAGGAGGATCCCATCATCTGAGGTGACATTTAGCAGTATAAATTAATTAGTGGCTGAATTGCAAATCACGTTTTGTTTTTAGGTTTTGTGCTCTTCAGTGTTAAGATTTCTGATGATCATGCATTGAATCAACACATATTTACAGAGAGGGCTGCCTGAGAGAAGGGTTTTCCAGGATAAGCAGTTAACATTTAGTCAGAGAAAGGGCAATGTAGAGGGAAGGGCAGAGCACGTGAGAGGGTGGTAGGGTAGAACCACAGGTAAGGGTAGAACCACAGAGTGTTCTCTGCGTCAGCACAAAGGCAGAGGTATTAATATGAAGGCAATGGGAAACTACTGATGGTGTTTAAACAGAAACGGCACATGGCTAATTTATATCTGAAAACAATCATTTTATAGCTGTGCAGAGAATGAACTAGAGAAATGTCAGAGAGGAGGCAGGAAAACCAGTTAGGATGCTCTTGCGGTATCCTACACAAGACACGATAAAAACAAAAAAGGTAGAGAAATAAGAACAATTCAAGAGATATATGTCACAAGCTTAGTGACAAGTTGGGTATAAGGAGTAAGAAAATGGGAAGAGTCTGGTATGACACTTAAGCTTCTGTCTTGAGTGAGTTGAGGTATCACTCACAAAGAAAGAAAATTCAAGAATAAAAATGGATACGGATGGAAAATATGATGAATTTAATTTTGTACATATTGGATTCAAGTTTATTTTGGGAATAATCAATGGGGATTTTTATCAAAGAGTTAGCTATATGAGCCTACAACTCAGGGTAGGGGTCTAAACTGGAGTTCAATTCTTGGAAGGCACAGAACATAAATGGGGCTGTAAATAAATTGAATTATCCAGCGAGAACAGATACAATTAGAAGAATAAGCCTTTTTCGTCCATTTTACAAATGTTAAAACATATTGAGGGTCTACTGTAGGTACAAAGAAATTAGGGAACTTAGATCTGTGGTGAGGAGAGAAAGACGAAATGATCCTTGTCAATTCATTCACATTCATTTATGTATTCAATAAATATTTATTATACTATTAATACTAGGAATCCAACTGCTTCTTGATCACAAATAGTTGGACATAAGATTTTAAAAGATTTTGAATAACAAAAGGCCAATAGCCTCTTAGATGATTAAAGAGACTCAGGGAAAAAAAACATATTAAGGGTGGGCCCTCAAGGTAGCTACCATTAAGTTGGTGGGAAGAGGATGTAGAGCTTAGAAAGCAAAAGGAACAAAACATGTTTGAACGCTAGGCCCCCAGAAGAACATTGAGCATCGTTATTAACACAAGTTGAGGACTCAAAGAAGATAGATCAGAAACATACAAAGATATTTAGGGAACTGTATCACCAAAGAAATCATGAGCTCAGACTGAAAAAGCCAGAATTTCTGGGAAAAAAAGTAATTTTTGAATTTCTATGTAATTGAGAAATTGGCTGAAGAATTTCATTGTTAGATACTTTTTTAAAACCTTGGGCTACCATGAGCAGAAGCTGAGCTTCAAAAGTTGTGTAGTCTTCAAAGAGAACATATTTCCAAATTCCGGCTTCAGATGTCATCAAGAAAATGGTGGGTGAGTGATAGCCTCTCCTACCCCTCACAGAGGCTAGATCTAGGAGCCACTGAGAAAAAAGTGGGCAAGAACCCAAAGTCAGAGAGGCTCAACAACCACCAGGTTGGGGGGATGGGGCTTTTATAATATAACAGCCAGTGGAATTTTGGAATTGTCTTGGACCCATGGCCAATATTTATCTCCCATTCATCCCTCTTCCCAGTGAAACAGTGTATTGCAACTATACCATCTCTGCTCCATCACTGTATATTAGGGGTATACAGGATGGGAGAAGGGAGGAGAGAGACAACTTATCTTTTTATGTCCTCATTTGTTGAACTGGGAGGAACAATATCTGGACCTCATGGGTAAGGCTATGGAATCTGAGGTGCACACAGTCACTGGGTTGTCTCCCTTAGGGAGGGGGTCGTGGTATTCTGTGTGAAAAAAGAAGTCTGTGACTATCTGGAGGCCAGAAGGGCCAACTGTGGCAGAGAAAATGCTTTGTGTTTATTGTATCTCATTTCATTTGCTTCTATCTCATTTCCTCTCATTTCATTTACTTCTTTCTTGGCACAAATGACACCGCATTTTTAGCCTTCTCTGCAGTCAGGTAGGGTGAAAAGAGGGAGTTGTGGCCAATGAGCTATGAGTGGAAGTGAAGTGTGCTTCTTCTGGGCTAAGGCAGTTATGAGCTAGTGGCCTACCCTGTCCTCTCCCTATTTCCCCATCACAGTGACCTTGGAGGCCATATTTATAGGATGGCAGAGGTACAAGGTGCAGAAGAATGATACATGTAGGAGGTAATATAAGGGCGGAATACATTTTTTATTGTGTTAAGCCACTGAGATTTCAGGAACTAGAGTGGAAGTTAGGATTAATTATCCTGACTGATTTAGATATCTTTCTCCTCTCTTCTCCACCCCACATAAGAATAGTAAAAACATCTACTAAATAAATAATATAATTAGAATCGACATCCTCAAAGTTTAGGAAACATTCATCAAATAGAATATAGTTTTACAATGTTTCATTTATAGAACGGTTTCTTGGATGATTTGTGAATTCCTGTTCATGCTATCATATGATTAAGCATTGGCACCTATTTTATCTATATATCAAATTCTGCATCATACCTAAAAATGTTACTTCTGATATGGGATCTTTAATACAGATATATTTTGCAATAATGAAAAAATGCTTGAATACAGAGCTTCTTTCTATTTAAACAATTGCATGGAATGGCTTCCTTATCCTTGTATACATAAAAATCTTCAAATCCTTCAAATTCTTCCAGCAAGTTGGAACTTCTACTTTCCTTCTAAGCTTTTCTGTACATAAAGGCAATAAGAAATTGTACGTCTGTGATGTTTTTAAAGCTACATATGCGTTTCCTCTCTAATCACACTCTACCTGGATGACTTTCCATTCTGATAATGTCTACATTGTCCCTTCCCCTCTACAACTATGAGAAGCTCCATCTCATCCAAAAGCTTTCTAACTACAAGAAAACCAGATAAATGTAAACCACTACAATGGGTAACTTCTTTATGCCTTGATTTTAGTGACAACAAAATCACATACAAATTTTCCCTTCAAATGCTCCCAAATGGATAACTTATTGTCATTCTGAGCTACTATATTTCCCTTAATGACATAGTTAATTCTCTTCTTAGAGCGTTTCATTTGGTTCCATGTACACATGGAAACAACAAGCATACTTAAAAGAGTAGTAGCAAGCAACAAACAATGAGTGCTCTTCCAAGCTTGCTTCTGGAACAAGTTAAACATTGGCTATCAAAGCAGAGAACAGAATGGCCGCAAGGTAAGGCTTCCTGATAATGATTAATTGTGGGTGGATTTAGCATGAACCCTTTAGAAAGAACATAATCTTGAAAATTAGAGAACTATAAATACATATTGGCTTTCTAATTTCCTTCATTTTTATCAGGAAAACAATACTTTCAATTATCAACATGGCAATATTTTGCAAGCTCTGAGTTGACAAGGGCTCTTGTAGTTAGTTGAGTTACAAAAAAAGTCATCCACATGTCCTTGCTTGTTTTCATCAACACCATCTATTTTGTTCTCTCTCCTATGTTGTTACGACTGTCTAAAAATGTATTTGAAAACAATTAAAACTCTTTCACTCTGCAGAATGTTTTGATTCCCTTTCTCTTGAGGTTTCCGCTTCCTTCAAATGAAACTATAGCATTTCTCTAAATGAGAGGTGCACAGTGATATCAAACAGACAATTCATTTCTTAAAGGGCATTCAATTTTCACACTAAATGAGTTGTTCTGAGGATGAGAGTACAGTTCAAGTTATGTGGCAAATAGAACTAAAGAAAGTGAAAGAAATTCACAGGGAGAGAAAAGAAGCAGGAAAAAAAGGGAAAAGTGAATAGCTTAAGTTCTGTGTATAATATAAATAAACAGAAAATAAATGCTGGCTACATCCTTGGTGATTTTCTGTTTCAAGGAAACAAACACCACAATTATAGTTTTCATCATACTTCATTCAACATACCTAGAAGGGACTTCTTTCCAAGAAGATACTGGTAATTTGACAAATATCACTAGTTAGTAAATAGTACTTTTAATTTGTACTAATGACAAAGCTTGATACTTCAGATGAAGCTTGATACTGGACACTACATTAGTATTAACATCCAAAAGGACACATAAATCTTCTTGTTGGAGTTATTTTTCTATGCTCTTTGTCCATCTGTTAGTAATTGCAAAGTATTCTATCAAGAAACTAGATTCATAGAGTCGGTCTCCTCTATAGTGCTAAAGAAAAAAATCTTTGACTGTGTGCTGGAATTCCTGGGTGCAGCCTGGTATATCCTTATTGTCAGTGACCCAGGCATATTGTACAAGGGTTTGTAGTAGGTCTGTTTCCAGGAGGGAACCATTGTTGTTTTGGCAATGTATCTTGACACCAGAGTTATTTTCTTCAATTCTTAGATGTAAAATAGACTGGATAGGACAGCTTGTTTTGTCGTCCCGATTTTTAGCAGTTAATATTAGTAATGATAAGTGGATCAACTTAGGCTGCAGACGACTTAGAGCAAGTTAGAGTGACTCAGAAACAATCCAGGATCCCGTTAGAGGCATCTGATTCCTAGCAAAATGATCAAAAAGAATATTCCATGCGTCATTCGGGGCTGTAATGTAAGTGGAGAAAAGTCCTTGCATAGGATGAACATTTAGGATCAGCCTTAAGATCTAGAGAGGTTTCTGAACTGAGTGTGTTGAGATGACACATAAAGAGATTTGTGTGAAGATCAAGAGACTCCAGTTCCTACGCAGCTTCCACACAGCTGACGATGGTTTTAAAAACATTCCTTTATTGATTCCTCCTTGAAATGTAATCCAGTCAGTGAGACAGAAATCTCTTTACACTTGAGTCTTATTTGTCATAATTATGCATCTTTAGGGTTTCATAATGACCAATTTAATCACTTTGCCGTTTAGAGGACGATAACAGCCAATCATGATAATAGGTTTGGTATTTGGTAGGAACCATTTAACGCCCAAGAGCCCTTATTCTTAGCCTCTTGATGCTGCTTCAACTTGACAGGCAGCTTCTGATTAGCACATGTTGCAAAACCTTTGGTAAAATTCTCATTTCATTTAAATAAACTCTGTGACCTAGTAGTAGGCATGTTGTCTTGCAAAAAAGGTCACCATATAAGAGAAGTTTTCTCCAAAATGCTTATTCTCTTCCTAGTCATCCATTATAACAATCTGAACACACCAATCAGCTTCTACTTCCTCAGGAATTCCAAGTGTAGCTTGGTTCTAATTGGCTGCTGATGACGTACCAGGACTTTCGAAACAAGCCCTGCCATTGTCATTGAGTGATATTGTGAAAGTCACAAGCTATGTCCACCTAAAACTTACCATTTTCCTATCATCAAAAGCACTTGCCAATAACTTGTTACACAACATGATGAAAAACAGCACAAGATCTTAAGTCATTTGTTCTCCACCTTCAGTGGACATAAGGATAACCCAGAGAGTATGCTTTAAATGTAGATTCTCGGGGCTTATCCTCAGAGGCTCTTATTTATTATGTCCAGGGTGGCCCCGGAAAACTCCATTTAACAAGCACCCCAGTGATTTTCATATAAGTAGCACAGGATTACATCTTGAGAATTATTGTATAAGGCCAATTACTGGTAGATTGGCTACTATAGATAAAGATATCTCAGTATTTTATCTAAATGCATTGATAGAATGGTTTTCCTTTTAATTTTTTTTTCTGCCTATGCCTCCACTTCCTCTAAAGAATCCCTTTTCTAAATTATTTTGTAAATGAATGTTTGAGTGCATTTATTTCCTTGGGAAAAAAAGAAAGTAAGAAAATACAGAGCTTTTGTATTTACATTTAAAAGTGAAGAGAGATTAGACTTTGGAAAGCTTTGCCAAGGTCATAACTCACAGTATAGCGTCTGAGTATAAGATGTAGGCTCAAATACCATCTATGGAATTTACTAGATTTTAGTTATTTAACCCTCTAATCCTCAGTATCCTCATCTGTAAAATAGGAATAGTGATATATATCTTATAGAACTCCATAAAAATTAAATGCAATTATGCTTATGTATATATACATATGAGATATATATATCTTAGCAAAGTACTTGACCCAGGGTAATCTTATATCTTCACTGTAATCATTAAGGGACCAGAAAGAAATGTTAACATCTTTGAATATCTTTATCTATCTGGGGAAAGGAAAATGTGGCTTCAAGCCACTCTCTCTAACCTAGTCTCCTACAAGTAAAAGTAGTAATGAACCAGAGAAGAAAAAAGTGCCATTTAAAGACCGACAGGCTGCAACTCTGGAGGGAATGCCTCGGGATTGCACTGCAGGTGGCTAGATGTGCTGAGGTTGGCCCATGCCCAGCAGTACCACTGCAAGCTCAGATGGCAGGAATACAGCAGTGCCCTGCTCTAGGGTAAAGTGGATCCTTTGGAATTGTCTTCTTTTGCCCACATGTTTGCTCTTGCATATGCTACTGGATTTTTTTTTTTTTTTTTGCTCAGAAATAGCCCAGTGTCTTGTTCTGAAAGGGGACAGGTGAAAGTGGATAACAGGGCTGCAGGAACTGAGCTATTTTCTTTGCAGTCAGTATAGTTTGAGAAGAAAATGTGCAGCACACACAATTCTGTTATGACATACTTTACGAAGTATGTTAGCTGAAGAACAACACTTTGGGTTGTTTTCCCCAGATTAGATGTCCTCATCCCCCAGCTCCAGCTCTGTGCCAGCAGCAGCCTGGTGTGACACAGATGGGGACCCGATCAAAATGGCTGCCTAAGCCCTCATTTGCCATGACAGCTGTAGTTAATGAGGGCCAGAAGGTGGGTGAGGGCGATGTACTGATGATTCACAGAATTGCAACTCTCTCCAGGGTCAAAACTCTTTTTTTGCTGCTGTGGCTGCTGGTCTTCTTGCTCTAGAGTTTTGAAGCTAGATGTTTGGGCTCCTACAGGTGAGTAAGATGATCAAAGACACCCTCCTGGTTACCCAACTTGGGAAGTGGGTCATATCAGTTATAAAATTATTTGATTATAAAAGTATCAGGATCCTATGCCTCTTTCACAAGGCTTACTTTCTCTTGATATTGATGTAGTCTTTATCTGTAACTGATGTGTTGTGCTGTTGAATAATCATTAAAGGGGCCACATTTAACTGCTGGAAGGCAGTTCCATTTAGGCACAGAGTTAGGGATCCCTACATACTGGTAGTGGAATGTCTTGGGGATTTGTATGGTTAAGAGGAAATAAGTCAACATAGAGTCACAAAGACTGAATCCTCTTTTTGAGAGGCTTGTTTTATATACTAGACTTTAAAGTGAGATTTGGCCAGAGTGACCCCACTCTTCCTTTAACTTCACCTTGTGATCCTGAAGGGAACTACAGTCAAGTTTAGCTACTAAATCTTTGCATTCTACACTGACTGGGATTTGGTTAATAACAGGTATTTGCATGGAGATACTGGGGTGACAAAGTACTAGAGAATGTCTTTCCCCCCACCCCTCCCTGAAACAGATGTAGCAAGTGTGATACAGGTATAAGTGAGAGTGTAGTTACCTGGGCATGGCATAATGCCCATTTTTCCAGAGACGGGTGCAAATAAAAGTTTACGTAAAGCATTCCCAGAAGCCTCCCTGTACTTGTGTACCTACAATCATTGGTCTTGCTGATTTAAGCTCGTCAGCTTTTTTCAACATAGAATTCATTAGATGAATTTTCCATAATTTTAATAAAGGAAGGAGGCTGTCCTGCTCTAGGGCCATCTATTTTCTGTGTGATGCCACCATTATTCCTGTCAATAGCCAGATAATTAAGAATACACATGATCAATAGCTTGCCTCTTCCAGAGCTTTGTTACATCTTCACCCCAGACTGCCCGTGCATGTTTGAGATTAGTGCAGACCCCAGATAAGGGGGCCCTTGTCCCTTTTGTTTAATTTCGCATCCTTCCTCCCCTCAGTGTTCAGGACCTGGGTGACTGCTAGACACATGGTATAGGCTACTCAGGGAATATTTGTTGATGATGATGGTGATAATTATTCCATACCACAGACCATTATTACTTTCTCTGATTAAGAATCGCCAAACTCCTTAATTACTGGTTTTATGTTTTTGTTGTTAGTGAATTTAAGGAACTACATATATTCCAGAGGGTGTTCAGAAGGTAGTTAGATAGTTTTAGGAACAGATTCAGACTCCCCCTGCCCCATCACCTATTTTTTTTGGGTGGGAGATTTGTCTCCCCCATTTATTTATTGATTCAACCATTTATTTCTGTCAGTATGGAATCACGGATATTTATTTTATATTTTGAGTTATAATCCAATATACTTTATTTTGTTGTTCAAATTGTTCTAACTACCCTTATCACCTATTTAATGATCCATGTTGTACTAGGTTTATAGAGGGGGAAAAAGTAATAAAATAGGAAGGTATATGTTTTAGTTCACTTGACTTTACATGTTAATAACAGGGCAGCAGAGTTATTCAATGCAAAACTGAGAAAAGTAATAAACATTACTACTGATCACCAATGACTTATCCCCAAGATCAAATTTTCCCATAAAACTAATGAGCATTAATTAGGAGCTGTTGGGGAAACCAGTATATTTTAATCAGTATATTTTATTTTTCCAAGAAGCATCAATGATTTGTCTCCAGGGACATACGAATAATTACCAGAGAAAGCTTAGCTTGAGACATAATATATTAACAATCAGAACTGTGGATTGAATAAATACCTGAATTCCATTATGATTGCCGAACAACTGGTTAAAGGAGTACTGTAGAATATATTAGAATTTAAGCAAAACATTTGAAATATGTGGACTGGATAATGGTAAAGTGAATTCATAACTGATTGAAAACTTTTTCCAGAAAATTAATTAAAGGACTGATGTCAATTTGAGGAACCTAGAAAAGAACATGATAATCAAACTTACTGATTATAATCAGTTAAACAGATTAAAATAGCTAAACCACAGAATAACAGTAATAATAATGATCACACTTTGAAATTTACTACATGTTAGGAATAGTTAGATGGTAGAATAATATCCAAAGGGTGAATATTCTGGAGTGACATATGCAGATAAACCCCCATCACTTTTTATTTCAAGCAAAGTCTTCAGGGTATTGCTGTTTTGGTTAGACTTTTGTAACAAGAATTTTGAGAGCATTGCCTTATTATAATATTTCAACAATAAAACAAATCTACTAAGGTTGCATGTAACAGGGATAAATGCAAAGTCTTTCCCTGACATTAAAAAAACAATGATGTAAATTCAAGATGGGAAATAGAAGGCTCATTAGACTTGTGTGTGAAATCATTCACACATTTTTTGTTTGACTGTGATCTCACAGCCACTCGTATGGCTTTGGGCAAAAAAAAAAAATTCCACCAAAGTCCTCATGAAACTCATGATAATTCATATAGGTTAAATTCATATAGTTTTTCCTTATCCTTTGTTCATTTCTCACTTTATTACAATTTTTTCAGGAAAGGTCATTTCCTCATCTCCCCTTAGGCTCCTTTCAGTTTTCAAGAAAAATAAACCAGGCCTATTCAACCTCAAGGTAAGGATGGGTTGGATTACTGGTCAGAGTTAAGCTCCAGACCATCCTCCCCATCTCCCACACACAGAGAGAAAACCAAAGACAGGACTCCTGGCCTTTTTCCAGAAAGACAAAAGAGAAGTATGTCTGTTGGCAAGATCCCTGTGCAGGTTGGGGAGCGAGTGCCTCCCTGTGAGTCCTAGGAGTTAGTTATTTGTTATCTAGCCTAGTGGAACTCACACTCCAGTGTGTATAGAAATCACAAGGAAAGCTTGTTAAAATGTAGATTCCTGGACCCCATACTGGTGAGATTGTTTTGGTAACTCTGAAGTGAGGTTTAGAATTCTGCATTAAAAATATATATATAACCAAGTAGATTCAGTTTTGTGTTCATTCATTTGCTAATTAATTCAACATACATTTTTGAGCAGTAAATATTCCCTGGGCAACCTTCTAGGTTAAAGCAGCATCACCGAGGATAAGGCAGTGAACAAGATGGACAAAGTACACATCATCATGGGACTTAATTCTACTGTGGGGCTAAAGATTTTAAAATCTCATAAATAAGCAAATGATGAACTTTCAGACAGTGACAGTGATAAAAAAAAAAACATAAAATAGCACAATGGCAAAACAGTAGCAGAGAGTGTGTGATATTTGAGCTAAGGTGATTAGAACAGCTTTCCTTACAATGCTGTATTTGAACTGAGGCCTTAACATAAAAAGAAGCATGTGTGCATGTATGTGCATATATATGAGTCTGAGGCACAGGATGTACAGCAAGTGCAAAGGCCCCAAGGTAGGAAGAAGCTTGGTGACCTTGAGTAATAGAAAGCAGGTCAGTGTGGCTAGAACAGGGTTTCTCAACAGTAGAACTATTGATATTTGAGCTAAATAATTCTTTGTTGTGTGGGGCTTTCCTGTGTACTGTAGGATTTCAGTAGCATCACTGGCCTCTACCCACTAGATGCTGGTTATACCTACTCAGTTGTGACAACCAAAAGTGTCTCCAGACATTGTCAAGTGTCTCCTGGGAGGTAAAACCAGCCCTAGTTGAGAACCATTTTATGGTAGAGCTAGTGGGAGAAGGAGAATGGTATGAGATGGGGGTGATAAAGTAGAGAAAGGCTAAATCACATAGGGCTATAATGATTGCTGGATCTAATTCCAAGAGATTATGGAAGTCACTGGAGGGTTTTAATTGGGATTGGGGGAGTTATATAGTCAATTTATGTTTTTAAAAGGGCACTCTGATGCTAGGTGGGGAACAGAGGAGGTAGGAAGTGGAAGCTAGGACTACTGAAGTAGTATAGCAGAGAAATGGTGGGATCGAAATAGGTTTAGCAGTGAAGATTGTAAAAAGACATTGGATTCAGAAACTGTATTGGAAGGAGCCCTAACAGGACTTTGGATGGCCGGTAGACCACACCTGGAGAAACAACAGTCTTGACCTTTGCTGCTCAAAATGGGATTCACAGACCAGCAGCATGGTCTATACCTGGGAACTTAAATGTACCGTCTCTGGCCCTACCTACCCCAGACATGTTGAATCAGAATCTGCATTTTAGTAAGATCCCCCAGGCAATTGCTATGTGTGTCAAAGTCTGAGAAACCAGCTCTAGGCTAGCTTCTCATTTTATTTATAAGAAAAGAGATGCTCTGACAGGGAGAGTGGTCTGTTCAAGTTCACAGAGAGAGTCAGGGGGCAGTCAGAACTAAAACCCACTTCTCCCATTTCCTAGTTCCGGGTTCTCCCTAGCAGTCTGCTCCATAGGATAATGTGTATCTCCTGTTAGAGCCCTTCCTTAGCCAGAAATTGCAAGTTTGTCCCTTAATTCTCACAGGACAAGAAAAAGTCACCCTTCAAAAAATAAAAGATTGAAATTCCTCCAGGGAGGAAGAACTAAAGACCCATGGTATCAATTTAGAGCAAAAAAGCGTTTAAAAACCAATTACCAAGCTGTGTTGCTGCCGCTCACAGGGCTGGCATCTCTTCCCTGCTCAGAGTGTTAACATTGCAAATACAAAACAAATCCCTTGAAAAATGATGTCAGGATTGGAGTGTGGGCAGTGATGATGAAGCTTTGAGATCAGCCCCTGCTCAGAGAGCCGTTTGGCTATGTATTCGGTGACAGGAATCTTCCGGATCACAGGCAGCGGGATTTGCAACTTGAATCATGTTCCTTTTCCCTCCATGTAAAGAGAGATCTTGGAAAACTGAGCATCAGTCTGTGTTTCCCTTGCCTCTATCATCCTCTTCTCTTGCTAGCCCAGACTTGCCTCTTTCTCATCCCCCAGGGAAATGGACCATTTGTCAAATTCTCTTCTCCTCTAAACCTAAAGCACAAAGTAGCTACTGTCCTTTTTGGCAGCTCCTGCAGAGCGAATATGCTGTGCTTATCCCAGTATGTGGGCCCCATGATATCATAAATTAGAGAGCCTGCTTTGCAGGATGAGCTTGAGGCGAAAGAAGGATAAGAAAAGTAATTCAAATCCTCAATGCTGCCTTTCATTTGACAATATGCCGATCTCTATCTCTAAGCCTTGGGAGCGCAAGTGCAGCCCTGACTCCTTCGAAGCCGAAGCCTGGGAGTGATTAGGTGAACTACTTCTGGGGAGAGGGTTTTCCGATTTCCTGGAGTTAGCGGGTTTATAAAGAGCAGATAAACCAACCGCTGTATGAACACGGAGGTCGGTGGGCAGGGAGATGACTACAGGCTCACATGCGAAGGAGGACAAAGCTGAGTGCCTTTTTAGGGCTGGATGTGAAAGCACTCCTCTCTGTAGGGGTCTGGCCCCCGAAGCACACAGCTTCTGTCATTGCACAGCTGTCATCTGCCATTAGCAGGTTCCTGACAGGGACACGTGGAGTTCCCCAGTGCTTCTCCCCAGCATGCGAAGCCAGGCAGTGATGCAGGGGTGTGTGTGTGTGTGTGTGTGTGTGTGTGTGTGTGTGTGCGCTGGGAAGAGACAACAAAGAAAAAAGAAGACAGATTACAATAATAGTTCTGAACACCCAGATATTTACACAGTATAGACAGTAGGATTTGAGCCAGATTTTCCATTCTGTTATTAAGGACTGTGGGTAAGTCATTTTATGCCTCTGGTTTTCATTTTCCTTCTCCACCCATTGAAAATAGCAGAAACCTATGATCTGTAGACTTTTTAGTAAGTGCCAGGCCCCATACTAGAGCACATTGTAAAAGCCACCTCACCCAAACTTCACAATAACCCAATTATACAGGAACTATTCCTTTTTTTTTTTTGGCAGATGAAGACACTGAGGCTTGAGAAGTTTAAGTAAATTTCCTCCACAAGCCTCAGACAGGAGGTGATGGAGCCAGGATTCCACCCCAGGCTGTGCGACTCTGGAGTCCTCAGGCATCAGCACTATGCCTCCTAGTGATGATGCCCAGCTCATCCCGTGTCTAGGGGTCAGCTGAGGCACGAGTGGGAAAACACACTGTACTCCAAAAGCTGCACCAATGTTGGCCACAGTTATTTAAAGAATTCAGCATTTACTCACTGAGTACTTGCTGAGAACCGGGTTCTATTCTACAAAGTACAGTTAGTTATGCCATATGGAGAAGGGGAGTGAGAAAAGAAGCTCTTGGTTCTTCCCTCAAGTCACTTACATCTTATCAAGTGTTGGGAAGGGAAATAGTGTTATCCATATACCAGGTTCATAACACCAGAAATCAAGGACATCCCATATGCTCACCAAGTGAAACTAAAACAAAACAACTCCTTACCTTATCCCTGTTCTAGTGGAGGTCACTGCCGGTAAGTTCTAGTACCAAAGAGCATTTTAAAAGTAGCTCTTAATAGTAACCAGGAGACCTCCTTCTATCTCTCATCCTATCTCTCTCCAGGAAATTTCAAGGCAAATACCTGAAATCAGTATTTTAATTCTGAAAGAGTTATGCTGTATTCCCAAAGCTGTAGTTTAACAGACACAGTCTAGGCACTACATCATAATAAATGATGGTTTATCTAGTGTTCATCACATGGAAATGTTACTACTAGAAGGTGTTTCTGTCCTTCAATGGTACAATGATAAGTGATGTTCACAATTACCCCAAGGCAGTTCAAGCTCCTAAAGTGCTTTGCAGATCATAAAAAGAAGAAAGAAAAGAAAAAAGGGAAGGAAAAAAAAGGAAGTTTCCACTGGCATATTTTTGCATTATATTTTATCATAATAAAATTCTTTGAATATTAGTAACCAGTAACAAAACATGATGATATCATGGATCAAAGCACCTCCATTCCCTGTTATGCCAAAACAAGTAATTCTGTATAGACATAAGCTTAGTATCTTTTTATTTCCCCAAAGCTCAAGCCAATTTCATATAACTGCATGCCTGGCTATGAACTACTCTAGAGTTCACTCCATGCATTAGTGTCCTATTACTGCTATAACAAATTGCAACAAATTTAGTGCCTTAAAGCAATAAGCCAGTTCTCAAGGTAAGGAATCCCAAATGGGTCTCACTGGGCTTAAAATCAAAATGTCAGCAGAGCTACCTTTCTTTAGGAGCTTTTAGGGCAGAATCTGTGTCCTTGCCTTTTCTAGCTTCTAGAAGCTGCCTGAATTCCTTGGCTTGTGGCCCCTTCCTCTATCTTCATGCCAACAGTGTAGCATCTCCAAATCTCTCTCTCTGACTACAACCCCTGCTTTTGTCAGCACATCTTTCTCACTCTGATCCCCCTGCTTCCCTCTGATTGCATTGGGTCCACACAGATAATTAAGAATAATCTCTGCATCTCAAGATTGTAACTTAATCACATCCGCAAAGTCCCTTTTACCAAGTAAGATAACATATTCACAGGTTCTGGAGATTAGAATATAATTATGGGGGGGGCACTATTCTGTCTACCACACTCCCCTTAACAATAACTCATTCACTCATTCACAATGTTTTCTTTCTCTATCGTTTCTCTCTGGCTTTGAATATTTCGAAGCAGTAGCCTCTTCTTGTACACGATGGGTAGGGTGATCCCGAAATGAAAATTACCAAAGTTCATTAATATTGAAGGAAGCAAGTTCATATAGAATCTCTACTAATATTTGACCAACGAGGTCAAAGCCAGCAAGAAAGGGGCAAAGTGGACAATTGTTCGCTGAATCATGCATGGCCTACTAGCCCTTATACTCCCAAAATGGGAGTTACTTAGACTTCTATTTCTTAAACTTTTCACTTAAAGATTAGAACAACTTGAAGTTGGACTATAAAAGGAAGAAAGAAGATGATGGAGAATATTTTCCTGGTGCCAGACAGTGGAGAACACAAGAGGAGACTAGGAAGGTGAACTGAGGAGGCAGAAAGCCATGCTGAAAGAACCTCTGGATGCCATCTGACAGGCCTTTTGAATGTGCAGGTTTGGCTGCCTGCCCACTGCACCATGCACCCTACATCCCTCTGTGCATTGCTAGAGTAAGAGGAAAGCACATCCTTGGAAAAAATATCCCCATGTACCCAGAGAATAAGGGAAAGTCATAATTAAGGTTATGGGAGAGACAGTAGCCAAGGGGATAGTGGAGGTTACAGCTCTTGTGGACAAAATGTTCAGACGGAAAGGAAGTTTACACAGGTTGAGTCAGATGGGGTTTCTGTTTCTCAGCTGGTAGACAAACGTCCTCTCTGCTAACCTTCTGCCCTAAACTCACACTGGCCACTTGCCTCTGAATTATGTTGCATATATTTTTTTTTTTTTTACCTCAAATTTGGGTGTTTCATGATTCTTGCTATTTGCAAAACCATTAGGGTTTAAATAGAACACCTGAAAGATCCATTATAAGCAATGTTTGAAGGAAAAAGATCCATCATGTCAAGCCCAGGTAAAACATAGAAAAAGTCCTCTATCGCTAAAGCACTGGGGCAAAGGAAAGATGAAGATGTGCCACTGTTAGCTGGGTTCTCTTGGTTCTTTTCGTTTTTCTTTTTTCTTTCTTTCTTTATTTTTATTATTGTTTTAACGTCTTTATTGGAGTATAATTGCTTTACAATGGTGTGTTAGTTTCTGCTTTATAACGAAGTGAATCAGCTATACGTATACATATATCCCCATATCCTCTCCCTCTTGCGTCTCCCTCCCATGCCTCTAGGTGGTCACAAAGCACCGTTTCTTGGTTCTTCATACAGGCATGGTCACATGTGAATTGGTGACCATGTGTGACCAAAGGCACCAATGTGTGCCTTTGCACACCAATCACACCTTTTTCAATTAGAAATTTTAATGGTACAACAATAATAGCAACTTTCTTTATTAAGAGCTTAACAGGCCAGGTACTATGGGAAGTGCCTCATGAACATTATCTCTTTAATTCCCACGATAACGAGAAAGTCAGATTATCCCCCCATTTTGTAGGTCATCACATGGCTTAAGGAAGTCATTTTGCCATGATCACACAGTCAGCAAATCATGTCTAAGACTCAAACCCAGGTTAGCCTACTTTCCAATTTTTTCCTCTTAGCAACAATTCATATTTCCTTTATGTTTTTCTATAAAGGCCTTTGTCTTCATAGGTAAACTCAGAGAATTATGCAGTATGTAAACTCTCTTCTCTTCAGATTACTTGATAATAAAGGCAAAGTCTAATTACATTTAATTTGAATATGGCAATACTTGGAGATTCCCATACTTTGCCTTTCAAAAGTCATTTAGGTTTGTAACACTTGAATTTCATCATTCTTTATCTCTTTCCTTATTTTTTCTCTGCAAAGCAGATTGTTGTGGGTTGAATGGTGGCTGCCAAAAGATATGTCCAAGTCCTAACTCCCAGAACTAGTGAGTGTGACCTTATTTGGGAAAAGGATCTTTGTAGAGGTATTTAAGGATCTCAAGATGAGATCATCCTGGATTTAGGGTGGAACGTAAATCCAATGACTGGTGCTCTATAAGAGAAAAGAAAGGGAGACTTGAGACACCCAGATACAGAGACACAGAAGAAAAGGCCATGTGAGGACACAGGCAGAGATTGGAACTATGCTGCCACAAGCCAAGGAAGGCCAGGAGCAACTAGAAGCTGGAAGAGGCCAGGAAGGATCCTCCCCTAGTGCCTTCAGAGGGAGTGTGGCCCTGCTGACACCTCGATTTTGGACTTCTTAACAGTGAGAGAATAAAGCCACCATGTGTGTGGTAACACAGTTATACCTGTGTATACTTAATACACAGGTATATTTTGATGATGCAGATATCAAGATAGTTTGGCAAACATTATGAAGGGAAATTGTGTGATTTGCGACTTCAACTGAGTCTTAGGAATGCAGCTTTGTGCCTTAGTTTCTTACTGATGTAAACTGAGAAATCACAAGGTATGGGAATACTTATTTCTAAAAACCTAAAAGATCCAATAATATCAAATTCATACAAATAACATAAGCAAGTCATGTGTATATATATGTATAGATATATATATGTATAAGCAAATGTATGTAATATGAATAATGTAAATATACAGAAAATCTTTGTATCACTTGTTTATGTTTGATTGGTTTCCTGTGAAAGGCCAACTGGGAGAAAAATTCATTTAGAGAATCTATTAATATCTGGTAGATTTTTCTCTGTCCCTGATCAAAGCCAGGAATGTCCCTTGGCAATGGTCTCAGGTCCAATCCTTAACTCATATGTTATTGCCTATTGAGCTCTGGGCTTGAGCTGGGAATTGGTTCTGAAAATTCATGGAATCATTCATGAGTGACTGGCCAGTATCTCCTATAAAAAGTAGCAATTACAAATGCTGAATACCTTGGACGTGACTGGCATGGGGTAGACATTCCATCATTAACAGGAGTAGTTGAAACTAGTGAGGTTATTATTAGTGTTGGTGGTAGTTGTAGTAATAAAAGTAGTGGTAACTGTACATGTGGTGAGAAAAGACCTAAATTATTATTTTTGTTTGTCCAAATCTCATGGAACTCTCTCATTTAAGATAGAAGCACCAAAGAAAGAGAACCAGCTCTGTATCTTGGTGACTCAGTGGATACTGAGAATCTGTTCCAACCCAGAAAGGTACCACCTTAGGCAGCTGAGAGTTTAAAAAATGGATTACCTGGATCTGATAAAACAACTCCAAGCCTATATCCACAAGAAGACACTATTTAGGATCAGGTCAGAAGCAAGATGAGGTGCTGACAGGCTGCCATGGTAGCAGCCCTTTATAAGTCCTCCAGTCACCAATTACCCACCCTTACACAGCATGATAGAATAAGGTTGTGAGTTACGGCTGCTGCCGGACACTTCCTTGGCAGAGCCACACTGTGGACAAGAAACAGACCTGAGCGAAGATTCACATGCTTTCCTAAAGGCTTAGCAACATTGCACACTAACCTCAGCAGAGCCCCTGATCCACTCTGACACCCAGCAGCTGAGTCAGCCTGCTGCGGAGACCTTAGAGTGCTTAAAGGTTCCTGGGGAGTTATCTTCTCTAGCGACCGTCAGGAACAGAACTGCCAAGGGCAGAGGTTATAGCTACTTACACATGTGTAAAACAAATTTTCCTTCCAGCCTGGCCTGGGTGTGTTACAGGAATAACCTAATGGGACATGCTTTGAGTCTCCTACTGGTTCTTTGGCATTATGGAGAAGACATAATGGGGTTTCCTCTACTGGCAGGACATTTGGACTCAGGGAGGAGAGTAAGCAACAGAGTTCTATTGCCATTCCCATTTGGTCTCTGGATTATGGCTGCATATCCTGAGTTTAAGAGAGGATTTATCTCCAGGATATATCCAGTCCTAAAGAACGTGAGGATAGAGCCATTGCAAGTCTGTGGCCCAGGAGCTCAGAGAAAGACAAATGAGCCAGGAGTCCAGGTGGTCAGCATCATGAGATCAGACACTATATGCTATGGACTGAATTGTGTTCCCCTGCAAATTCATATGCTGAAACCCTAACCCCTGATGTGACAAAATTTTGAGATGGGGCCTTTGGGAGGTAATTAGGCTTGGATAAGTTCATGAGGGTGGAGCCCTCATGGTGGCATTAGCGCCCTTATAGGAAGATACACCAGAGAGTTTGCTTGCTCCCTCTCTCTCCATTGTGCACACACCAGAAAGAGGTCTGGTGGGCACACAGCAAGATGCCAGCTGTCTACAAGCCAGGAAGAGAGTTCTAACCAGAGCTTGACCATGCTGCACCCTGGTCATGGACTTCTTGCTTCCAGAACTGTGAGAAAATAAATGTTTGTTATTTAAGGTCCCCAGTCTATGGTATTTTTTTTTTTAATGGCAGCCCAAGCTGAATAATATACTACAGTGACAGTTAAAAAAAATAAGTGAGCTTACTTAATTATTTTAAGTAAGTGGGCTTATAGAAGTCATTGCAGGGGCAGCAAGCATAGTTACCACAATTAATTACTTTCTGTGAAAATAAAAGATGCCTACCTCTTCTCTCTTCAAGGAACAAGGGAATCTACCTATCTTCTCCCAGACAGCTCCTAAAGTAAGCTGTCTAAATTCCAGAGTTACCCAAAGAATTGCCCATGTCTGTGTCCACACCAAATGACATTAAGCTATGAGCAGCCAAGTACTCAATACCACGTGTTATATTTGGACTGCCTTTTGTTCTAGGGTGAAATTTTGGAATTTATAGTTTGTTGAAATTTAAAGCAATTTTCTCATGGCTTTATTTATTTATTGGAATAGTGAGAATTTTTAAAAATACAAAATATCTATTGGATTGCCTCGTGAAGACTAACTTTCTGTACTATTTTCCTGTCTGCCTTTCAAATCCCTCATTCCCTGATCTGGATCTGTCTTTGCATAGCCAAAACAGCATAAAGCCTCAGTGATCAGGCCAAAAAAATTTTTTTCAAAAAAGACTGATGTCATTCAAAGACTGACATTTCAGTTTTTATTACTAGAATACCTTGAAGAATTAGATCTGATTTGCATTGATATTTGCCAACTGAATTATTATAGTCCTTTTTCTCCTTTTCTCTTCCCTTCATCAGATTTTAACACTTTAGTCAACAGCAGACAAAGTCACAATTTAACAACCATGTGACTTCACAGAGCCTCCTGGGCTTTTGAATTGTTGACCAACTTGAGAAAAATACCTGATTTGATGCATAAAATGAGGGTGATGACACGTAAAGGAAATGACAAGGGTTTTTTTGTTTTGGGGGGTTCTTTTTTGGTAAAGGAGTATGCTTCTCACATATGTTTCTTAAGTGACATGGGATAACTTCATTGACATGTCTTTTCTGGGCAGTGTGACCCCATTTGAGTAACCTATTGAGGTTTTTGTGTTTTATTAGAATTAACTGTAGCCTCAATGTGCTGGGAGACTTGAAAATGAACACGTATACCTAGAGAAGGATGAGGATTTCAGAAGTGTGTGCATATTTGAAGTGATATGTTAGCCTCAAATATCATTAGACTATAGATGGAATAAAACAAAGTGGGAATTTCTGTGCAGTTGTTACTTCTAAACCTCTTCATCTAAAGTGACAGAAATATGAGCCATAGAAATGTGATAGTGCGTTTATATATCAAATAGTTTTAAACACACCACACACACGCACACACACACACACACACACACACACACACAAACCAGGTCATCACAATGTTTCCTATTGACTTCATTATTACATAGAATCTCAAATATTCCTATACTTGTGCTTGGTAAAAATAGCATACAATCCTACCTCAAAAAGATGTATTTTCTTTACATCTTTTATAGGGCAGGGGTTGTATAAGTTTATGGAACATCAGAATCATCTGGCAGACTTGTTAAATTACAAACCCTTGGACCCCACTCCTAGAGTCTCTGATTCATGTAGGTCTGGCTTGGGGTCCGATAATTTACATTTCTAACAAGTTCTTAGGTGATGTTAATGCTGCTGGTTTGGGGACCACACTCTGAGAAGCACTTCTCTGGTTTTAGTACTTATTTTGGTCAAATGGAGTGCTTCATAGTCTTGCAGTCAGTTCTTTCTACTATCTAACCAAAATGACTACTGTAATTTAAGTATATATTTTGTTTTGCAGAATCTAAGATAATAGTAACAGCAAGCAGCCCTTGAATAATGCTTTATCATTAATAAATCACTTTCATGTACACTATCTCACTTGAGACAACACAGGAATCCTGGTAGGTGAGCAGGTATTATTTTATTCATATTTTACAGGTGAAAAGTAGAGAGCTTAAAGGACTTACCCCAAACCCCTAAAAAGTAAACGGTGAAGAGCCGAGACTTGAACCCAGGCTTTCTGACTCTAAATTCTGCATTCTTCTACCAAGGCACTCTTTCTCTTAATCCCTTACAGTTGTTAGAGAGCTTTACACTATTCAAGCTACTTTCATATCCATTATCTCATTTGATCCTTCAAAGCAACAGCATGAGGCAGGCAGGGCACCATATTATTGTCTGCATTTTGTAGATAAAGCCATTACAAAAAATGATAAGAAAAGTGGCTACTGTCATTCAGACAGTATTTCTTCACGCACTAAGCTAAAATTTTCCTGCAGTATTTAGCAGCAGCACCTGATGTAGGTAAAGCATCAGACGGTTCTCCTTTCCAAGTCACATTCAATGGCCCAGTAACTCCACCCCCATCCCTACACCAGTTTTTTGTTTGTTTTCTTGGTAGGAATACATTTGGAGGGAATGCACGTGGGGATAAAGTTTAGGATTACTAGTTAGTAAGGAAAGTGGGAAAAATTCTTAAATTTCTAGACCTCAAATACTGAAGAAAACAGCTTGTTCTGCATACAAAGAATTTCACCTCTAGTTTAGAATTTCAAAGTTTAATGTGCATACAAACCACCCAGGGATCTTGATAAAATGCAGATTTTGATTCAGTGGGTCTGGAGTGAGGCCCAATATTCTGCATTTCTATAAAGATACAAGGTGATGCCAATTCTGTTGATCATGGTCCAACCTTGATAGGCAAGAGTCAGTCCTATTTCTCAAAGCCATAATTATTTTCACTATCCTCTAAACCATCTCTGAATCTCTCAAGTGAAACAGAGAAATTAAAATATAAAACAACACTGTAACAATATTTGGTGAATTCTATGTACATTGTGGGACTTCCCTAGGTGTTCCTCTGTGCTAGGCTATTTATAACATCCCAGTATCTTCCAATCTATTTTGATCTCAAGATCCAGGATGATGCCAAAAATGTGGTCGATGGACCAGCAGAGCCAACATTACCTGGGTGTTTGTTAGAAAGGCAGAATTTCAGGCCCCATCCCAGACCCACTGAATCAGAATTCATATTTTAACAAGATTCTCCAGATGATTTTCCAGTACAATAAAGTCAGAGAATCGCTCCTTCAGATTTTTTTTGCCCTCCTGTGCTTACAGAGTCATCATTCTGCTCATGTTGCTGGTCCTCTGACTCACTGGGAATATCTAATCCTACAGAATCCCGTAACTCAGCAAGAGATGATTTAAGTGTGGGGTGAGGCAGGGAATCTGTATTTTTAAAAACTTTTGCCTCGAGGTAATCCTAATGATTGGCCAGATGTAGGAATCTAATAGTGAAGATGAAAATTATGCCACAGGTGGCTACAGCCAGAAGGGATGGTTTATAGGGAATCATAGGAGATGTTATAAAACTTACAGCTCGGCAATGGAGGTTCCTTTTACAGATTGACTCAACCTGTGAACTGTTCTCTACTACCAAAACCAGGGTGGGCCTGGACTTCTGCCACTCAACCTCCAACCCTCACTGTAGCACTGATTCATCGGTGTGACAGTGCTGAGAGCTTTGTTACCACATATTAAAAAAAAAATTTCCCAGATACAGAAATCTGCACTAGGCATTTTACAATGTGTCTTACAGAGGGACAATGTCCTATATATTTGAGATATATAAGATACAGTAAAGGAAAACTATAGTTATGAAGATTCTGTTCTTAAAGTCTAAACTTTAAGCAGATTCTAACAGAGTTTGACATTTAGCTAGAATAAGTAATTCATTTATTCATTCAATAAATTTTTACTGAAGGCTTACTCTGTGCTAGGCGCTATAATGGGACTAAGAACATGTAGGTGCCTGCTCTGCTTTCATGAGGAAAAGAGTAAAAACATAAACTTTTAAGACAATTACCGAGTGTGACAACTGCTGAGAAGAAGAATAATTTCTGATAATAAATTAGTGATAAAGAGAATGTCAAAGGATTTGATACAAAAATATGAAGATTTCAGAGAATTCTCTGTAGCCCAGTGGATAATGATGGGAGTCCCACAGAAGCAAATCAGCACATCAGGGCAACAAAGAAGAAACAGATCTGAACAGGACCTGGAGAGCTTTCCTGAAATTTCAGAAACCTTCTCAGTAAGAGATTAATGAAACTATTAGTTGGATAGCCTTAGTTATATAATTCTTATTGTGTCATTTGCAGTTTGCTTTCTACTCATTCATGCTTTAATTACTTGTCAATGTGTATTTAGTTTCCACTTCATGATGTAAGTTATTTCCCAACAATACTATTTTTATAAAGCCCTTAATTGAACAACTCATGGTTGATTGATTGATTCAGCACTTATATGCCAAGCAACGTGCTAAGAATATACACATAAGTAGGACATATAAGTTTCTGCACTTTTATGGATCTTATAATCTAGAGATTGCACATAATTAAAATGCAATTTTACTACTTCTATTATATGGCTTCCTGTAGGGAGTGTTGTCTTGAAGGCCTCAAAAGAAAAAGTTATACTGGCAAAATGATGATATTGGTGAGATATGAAATCATGTTTCAAGAAGAAAACCAGGATGTGTGAAGGCCCCAAAGCAAGTGGACAAGGCATATTCTTGAAATATAAGTAGTATAATCTACCTACTGCCTAAAGTTGAACGATTAGGGGTTTAGGGATAGGAAAATAGGTTGAATGAAGGGTTCTGCCATGCTTAGTTTGAACTTTATCCAAAGACAATAGGAAATTGGGAAATCAAGCAGGAAAATTAACTCAACCATTTTAAAATTTAGAAACAGTATTTTTGTAGTAGGGGTAAATACCTAGTAGCAAGAGGTCCAACTGGAAAACTGGAGAAATTGTTGGTCATTTTTTGGTGTCACTGTACACAAATTTTATTTTAAAAATATCATTGTAGACAGTTACAGAAAGATAGACAAGATGAAAAGGCAGAGGGCTATGTACCAGATGAAGGAACAAGAAAAAACCCCAGAAAAACAACTAAATGAAGTGGAGATAGGCAACCTTCCAGAAAAAGAATTCAGAATAATGATAGTGAAGATGATCCAGGACCTCGGAATAAGAATGGAGGCAAAGATTGAGAAGATGCAAGAAATGATTAACAAAGACCTAGAAGAATTAAAGAACAAACAAACAGAGATGACCAATACAATAACTGAAATGAAAACTACACTAGAAGGAATCAATAGCAGAATAACTGAGGCAGAAGAACGGATAAGTGACCTGGAAGACAGAATGGTGGAATTCACTGCTGCGGAACAGACTAAAGAAAAAAGAATGAAAAGAAATGAAGACAGCTTAAGAGACCTCTGGGACAACATTAAACGCAACAACATTCGCATTATAGGGGTCCCAGAAGGAGAAGAGAGAGAGAAAGGACCAGAGAAAATATTTGAAGAGATTATAGTCGAAAACTTCCCTAACATGGGAAAGGAAATAGCCACCCAAGTCCAGGAAGCGCAGAGAGTCCCATACAGGATAAACCCAAGGAGAAACACGCCGAGACACACAGTAATCAAAGTGGCAAAAATTAAAGACAAAGAAAAATTATTGAAAGCAGCAAGGGAAAAACGACAAATAACATACAAGGGAACTCCCATAAGGTTAACAGCTGATTTCTCAGCAGAAACTCTGCAAGCCAGAAGGGAGTGGCATGAGGTACTTAAAGTGATGAAAGGGAAGAACCTACAACCAAGATTACTCTACCCGGCAAGGATCTCATTTAGATTTGATGGAGAAATCAAAAGCTTTACAGACAAGCAAAAGCTAAGAGAATTCAGCACCACCAAACCAGCTCTACAACAAATGCTAAAGGAACTTCTCTAAGTGGGAAACACAAGAGAAGTAAAGGACCTACAAAAACAAACCCAAAACAATTAAGAAAATGGTCATAGGAACATACATATCGATAATTGCCTTAAACGTGAGTGGATTAAACGCCCCAACCAAAAGACATAGACTGGCTGAATGGATACAAAAACAAGACCCATATATATGCTGTCTACAAGAGACCCACTTTAGACCTAGGGACACATACAGACTGAAAGTGAGGGGATGGAAAAAGATATTCCATGCAAATGGAAATCAAAAGAAAGCTGGAGTAGCTATACTCATATCAGATAAAATAGACTTTAAAATAAAGAATGTTACAAGAGACAAGGAAGGACACTACATAATGATCAAGGGATCAATCCAAGAAGAAGATATAACAATTATAAATATATATGCACCCAACATAGGAGCACCTCAATACATAAGGCAACTGCTAACAGCTATAAAAGAGGAAATTGACAGTAACACAGTCATAGTGGGGGACTTTAACACTTCACTTACACCAATGGACAGATCATCCAAAATGAAAATAAATAAGGAAACAGAAGCTTTAAATGACACAATAGACCAGATAGATTTAATTGATATATATAGGACATCCCATCCAAAAACAGCAGATTACACGTTCTTCTCAAGTGCGTACGGAACATTCTCCAGGATAGATCACATCTTGGGTCACAAATCAAGCCTCAGTAAATTTAAGAAAATTGAAATCATATCAAGCATCTTTTCTGACCACAACGCTATGAGATTAGAAATGAATTACAGGGAAAAAAAACGTAAAAAAGACAGACACATGGAGGCTAAACAATACGTTACTAAATAACCAAGAGATCACTGAAGAAATCAAAGAGGAAATCAAAAAATACCTAGAGACAAATGACAATGAAAACACGACGACCCAAAACCTATGGGATGCAGCGAAAGCAGTTCTAAGAGGGAAGTTTATAGCTATACAAGCCTACCTAAAGAAACAAGAAAAATCTCAAATAAACAATCTAACCTTACACCTAAAGAAACTAGAGAAAGAAGAACAAACAAAACCCAAAGTTAGCAGAAGGAAAGAAATCATAAAGATCAGAGCAGAAATAAATGAAATAGAAACAAAGAAAACAATAGCAAAGATCAATAAAACTAAAAGTTGGTTCTTTGAGAAGATAAACAAAATTGATAAGCCATTAGCCAGACTCATCAAGAAAAAGAGGGAGAGGACTCAAATCAATAAAATCAGAAATGAAAAAGGAGAAGTTACAACAGACACCGCAGAAATACAAAGCATCCTAAGAGACTACTACAAGCAACTTTATGCCAATAAAATGGACAACCTGGAAGAAATGGACAAATTTTTAGAAAGGTATAACCTTCCAAGACTGAACCAGGAAGAAACAGAAAATATGAACAGACCAATCACAAGTAATGAACTTGAAACTGTGATTAAAAATCTTCCAACAAACAAAAGTCCAGGACCAGATGGCTTCACAGGTGAATTCTATCAAACATTTAGAGAAGAGCTAACACCCATCCTTCTCAAACTCTTCCAAAAAATTGCAGAGGAAGGAACACTCCCAAACTCATTCTATGAGGCCACCATCGCCCTGATACCAAAACCAGACAAAGACACTACAAAAAAAGAAAATTACAGACCAATATCACTGATGAATATAGATGCAAAAATCCTCAACAAAATACTAGCAAACAGAATCCAACAACACATTAAAAGGATCATACACCACGATCAAGTGGGATTTATCCCAGGGATGCAAGGATTCTTCAATATACGCAAATCAATCAACGTGATACACCATATTAACAAACTGAAGAATAAAAACCACATGATCATCTCAATAGATGCAGAAAAAGCTTTCGACAAAATTCAACACCGATTTATGATAAAAACTCTCCAGAAAGTGGGCATAGAGGGAACCTACCTCAACATAATAAAGGCCATATATGACAAACCCACAGCAAACATCATTCTCAATGGTGAAAAACTGAAAGCATTTCCTCTAAGATCAGGAACGAGACAAGGATGTCCACTCTCACCACTATTATTCAACATAGTTCTGGAAGTCCTGGCCACGGCAATCAGAGAAGAAAAAGAAATAAAAGGAATACAAATTGGAAAAAAAGAAGTAAAACTGTCACTGTTTGCGGATGACATGATACTATACATAGAGAATCCTAAAACTGCCACCAGAAAACTGCTAGAGCTAATTAATGAATATGGTAAAGTTGCAGGATACAAAATTAATGCACAGAAATCTCTTGCATTCCTATACACTAATGATGAAAAATCTGAAAGAGAAATTATGGAAACACTCCCATTTACCATTGCAACAAAAAGAATAAAAGACCTAGGAATAAACCTACCTAGGGAGACAAAAGACCTGTATGCAGAAAACGATAAGACACTGATGAAAGAAATTAAAGATGATACCAACAGATGGAGAGATATACCATGTTCTTGGATTGGAAGAATCAACCTTGTGAAAATGAGTATACTACCCAAAGCAATCTACAGATTCAATGCAATCCCTATCAAATTACCAATGGCATTTTTTACGGAGCTAGAACAAATCATCTTAAAATTTGTATGGAGACACAAAAGACCCCGAATAGCCAAAGCAGTCTTGAGGCAAAAAAATGGAGCTGGAGGAATCAGACTCCCTGACTTCAGACTCTACTACAAAGCTACAGTAATCAAGACAATATGGTACTGGCACAAAAGCAGAAACATAGATCAATGGAACAAGATAGAAAGCCCAGAGATTAACCCACGCACCTATGGTCAACTAATCTATGACAAAGGAGGCAAAGATATACAATGGAGAAAAGACAGTCTCTTCAATAAGTGGTGCTGGGAAAACTGGACAGCTACATGTAAAAGAATGAAATTAGAATACTCCCTAACACCATACACAAAAATAAAGCTCAAAATGGATTAGAGACCTAAATATAAGACTGGACACTATAAAACTCTTAGAGGAAAACATAGGAAGAACACTCTTTGACATAAATCACAGCAAGATCTTTTTTGATCCACCTCCTAGAGTAATGGAAATAAAAACAAAAATAAACAAATGGGACCTAATGAAACTTCAAAGCTTTTGCACAGCAAAGGAAACCATAAACAAGACGAAAAGACAACCCTCAGAATGGGAGAAAATATTTGCAAACGAATCCACGGACAAAGGATTAATCTCCAAAATATATAAACAGCTCATTCAGCTCAATATTAAAGAAACAAACACCCCAATCCAAAAATGGGCAGAAGACCTAAATAGACATTTCTCCAAAGAAGACATACAGGCGGCCACGAAGCACATGAAAAGATGCTCAACATCACTAATTATTAGAGAAATGCAAATCAAAACTACCATGAGGTATCACCTCACTCCTGTTAGAATGGGCATCATCAGAAAATCTAAAAACAACAAATGCTGGAGAGGGTGTGGAGAAAAGGGAACCCTCTTGCACTGTTGGTGGGAATGTAAATTGATACAGCCACTATGGAGAACAATATGGAGGTTCCTTAAAAAACTAAAAATAGAATTACCATATGACCCAGCAATCCCACTACTGGGCATATACCCAGAGAAAACCGTAATTCAAAAAGACACATGCACCCGAATGTTCATTGCAGCACTATTTACAATAGCCAGGTCATGGAAGCAACCTAAATGCCCATCAACAGACGAATGGATAAAGAAGATGTGGTACATATATACAATGGAATATTACTCAGCCATGAAAAGGAACGAAATTGAGTCATTTGTTGAGAAGTGGATGGATCTAGAGACTGTCATACAGAGTGAAGTAAGTCAGAAAGAGAAAAACAAATATCGTATATTAATGCATGTATGTGGAACCTAGAAAAATGGTACAGATGAGCCAGTTTGCAGGGCAGAAGTTGAGACACAGATGTAGAGAATGGACATATGGACACCAAGGGGGGAAAACTGCGGTGGGGTGGGGATGGTGGTGTGCTGAATTGGGCGATTGGGATTGACATGTATACACTGATGTGTATAAAATTGATGCCTAATAAGAACCTGCAGTATAAAACAACAAACAAAACAACTAATACTAAACTTTCATTGGGTTATTTGTATGGAAATATGTTAATATAAATGTTTCAGACATTACATGAAATTTCTAAAAATCTTATATTTGTATTTGTACGGAAATATGTATGGAAATATGTTAATATAAAGGTTTCAGACATTATATGAAATTTCTAAAAATCTTATATTTGTATTTGTATGGAAATATGTTAATATAAATGTTTCAGACATTACACGAAATTTCTAAAAATCTTATATGTTCTGGTATAATGTTATAAGTAATAATCCTAGTTATTACTTTAAAATGTATATCTCAGAAATAACTAATTTTCTTGTCAACTGCATTATTATGAACTTTCATCAAATCTTAAAAAAAAAAAAATCATTGTAATTTACAACCTATAGGGCTCTCTACAGCTACAGTTAATAAAGTATTAGCTGTTACATAGCCAGACTCTGGGAAAACTGTCCTCTAGGAGAAGAAGCATGGACACACAAATAAGTCACACCAGAAAATCTCTCCCTAACAAGATGTTGTTGTCATGCCCTTTTGAAAGATGAACACCTCAAGTGAGTATGTTGAAATGTGATACAATATAAGATGTGACATTTTAAGACTAGCCTTGGTGAGAGCATTTAAAAAGTCTCCCTGGTTGCTATGTTAGAATGAATAAAGATGGCATGGAAGTTGTTTTCAATAAAATTATCAGTCACCCCTAAACTTTCACTATGCAAATCTGACATATGGATAAATTATAATTAAAACAGATATTGAAAGTAAGAATATCACTAATAGCTAACACTGTGATGAGGATTTCACCTACATGTTCTTTTTTAATTCTCATGATAACCTTTGGCAAAGATTTATTTTTAGACCTATTTTAAAATTAGAAAACACAGACTATTTGGAATAACGGAAAAAATATTTGAAGTCATGAGACACTGAGAGATGTGGACACTATTTCTGTTCTCCTAGGCCATGTGCAAAGTTTGTGATTAAGCTATTGCCACCACTCCCCCCAATTCCACGCAAGCTTCCAAAATGTCCTGAAGCCCTCAAATCCAAGCTAGTTCCCCAAGGACAAATCTAGGATGGTTCATTTATCTTCAGGAAGAGTTTTCTGGGGATCTGATGACACATCTGGGAAGAGCAAGAATGAGGTGCTGGTGGTACAAGGGCATCTGTACAACACTCAACAGAACGGCCAGCACATCTGGTTGTGGAAATCCTCCCATGGCTTAAAGATTGTCAGTGTCAGTTATTGTTAGTCTCTTAAGGATTTTTAAGGTTTGGAGGCCAGCAATCGTGCAGTTAAATTCTGTAGTCTTCATTTTCTAAATTACCCATTTGTTTTAATGACAAGGTTATTACTGAAAAAGAGTTTGTATTTACTTGATTAGGCTATTATGGAATTATATGCATGGGAAAAGAATATGTTCCTGACCTAAATTTAAGATATTCACATACAAAAATAACTGTCTATATACCTGCTACACTGGTATACACTACATTGTATATTAAAAACCAACATACAAGGTTCTGAAAAGAAAATAGAGCAAGATTTTTCTTTATTTTTCTGTTCTTTGAAAAGGGAAACCAAGAATATTAAAAAGTAAAAGAGGAGCTTCCCTGGTGGCGCAGTGGTTAAGAACCGGCCTGCCGATGCAGGGGACACGGGTTCGAGCCCTGGACCAGGAAGATCCCATATGCCGGGGAGCAACTAAGCCCGTGAGCCACCACTACTGAGCCTGCACTCTAGAGCCCGCGAGCCACAACTACTGAAGCCCGTGTGCCTAGAGCCAGTGCTCCACAACAAGAGAAGCCACCGCAATGAGAAGCTCATGCACTGCAATGAAGAGTAGCCCCCGCTTGCCGCAACTAGAGAAAGCCCGTGCTCAGCAACAAAGACCCAGTGCAGCCAAAAATAAATAAATTTTTAAAAATCTATAAAAAAAAAAAAGTAAAAGAAATAACATGTGCTAAAGAGATTTAAACGTTAAAAGAAAAATAGCATAACCAAACACTAACATCATGGTGTCGTATAAAGATTCTGGCCTGGATTCTTCAATGCATTATTATGTATACTCCTTCTCTGCCTAGGATATTTTCTCTCCCCTGTTTTCTTGGCCTGGTCCTATTCATCCTTGAAGTCTTAGCATAAGCTCCGCTCAGGGGAGCTTTGCTTGCCTTGCAGATTTTGCTATATGGCCTTGTTTTATGGTCTTACTGAAAGCTACAATTTTCCTTTATACCGTATAAATCTAATTAAGTAGTTATTCATGCAAGTATTAGTTTAATAATCTGCTTTCTTGTTGAACTATGAGTTCCATCTGTGCAGGGACCATGTCTGAGTAGTATTCCATTGTATATTTATGCCACATCTTCTTTATCGATTCATCTCTTGATGGCCACTTAGGTTGTTTCCACATCTTGGTAATTATAAATAATGTTGCTATGAACACTGCGGTGCATGTATCTTTTCAAGTTAGTGTGTGTGTGTGTTTTTTAATAGAAAATATTTCTTAGGTGAGCTTTCTATACGGGGTGTTGATGTCCAATCTGGCTTCTGGCTTGGATGAGAGAATTGTACAGTGCCTGCTAAGTTGTTCTCAGGCTAAGGGGCTAAGTTCTCAGTGTGCCTTTTGAGTGTTTCAGGTATAGAAAGTTACTGAGGATGTAAAAACCTTTGTGGAAATGAAATGCACAGAAACTCTGTAACCATGAACAATCCTGACACCACATGAGGCACGCTTGAGAAAGGGACTTTCTTTGGAATGTGAGAAGAAACAAAGTTAAATAAAGATGGGAGCAGCTTTGCTCACAGAAGGGAGATCAAACACTCCATAGAAAATACGTGTTACGGTGCAATTGCCCTCTGGGAGTTACAGGATTATGAAAGTCTAACTTAATTAAGGGAGAAAATAGGTCACATTTAACAACCACATACATGACACATCATTTTGATTATACAGAAAAACTGAAGAGGAGAGAAAAATTAAGAAATCAGAAATACAAGGGAGGCAACCATGGAATGCATCAATCTCTTCTCCTCCATCTATGTCAGGTATATGTTTTGGTTTTGTATATATAAAAAATTCACCGTTCTTCTAACTTCCCTCTTTAAAAACACTTGCAGTATACTTGAGAAAGAAATTTCAGGTGTCAAAAGAAAGAGAAACAAAATGACCCAATGAAAAATTTTTTTTAAAAAACTGAATTAAGAGGTAATAAATATTCTTCTCATAAAAATATACCTTGCGCCTACTTTCCTTTCTCCCCCTTGTGTTATCAAATGACGGGTAATCAGGTACTTGTGAAACCTGCATGAAATCTTCCCGGTTTCAGGGCTCAACGTCCCTGTGAGGTCGAGCTAATTACAGGTACATTTCTTCTGTAAGGCAGTCACACTCTGTACTGTTGAAGGCACAATTAATAATTGAACAAAGCTAGCTGGGGTTTTTTGCTCATATGGCTAAGGGTTGCAGTAGCTTTGCTGTCACACAGGGAGCAGAGCCTCTTCTTTGGGTGTCTCCATGAAAGGCTTAGCATTATAGGCTGAAAAGGATCACCCCCTGTTTCCAAATTTTGAGAAGAATAAAAAACACACATAAAACAAAAAATCCTGGTTTCCTGGATAGCATAGTAAAGGCAAATTCTCTCTCCTGTCCTCAGGAATATGATTATGATCAGGTGGTTATTTAGGTCAGATGTGAAAGAGATGAAAGGGTAGGCTTGGGAATTAATACCTGTTGTAGAGAGAATTGGAGTCTGCCCTTGAGTCTGTGAATGCAGCAGGGAACTAGTTTTGTATGCGCCAGAATAGAATTTGACCCAGAGAGAGGGCCTAGATAGAGGATTATAGAAGAATAAAGTTCTTTCCCTTGAGATGTCTTTAGGAATTTAATGGGGGATATCCCCAAAGCCCCATGGAGTCGTAGATGAGTGCAGAAAATCCTTGACCTATGCCCCAAGCCATAGTCTTGAGCAGGGGTCTGTAAACTATTCTGTAAAGGGCCAGGTAGAAAATATTTTAGGCTTTAGGGGCTAAGCCATATCTGTTGCAACTAAACTCTGCTGTTTTATTAAAAAAAAAAAAAAAAAAAAAGCAGCCATAGACAACGTGTAAGTGAATAAGCATGGCTTTGTTTCATTAAAACTTTTATTTATGGGCACTGAAATTTGAATGTCATATTTTTTTTTGGCATGTTAAATAATAGAATTCTTTTGATTTTTTCTAACCATTTAACCATTTAAAAATTGCTCTAAGCTTGCAGGTAGTAAAAATGTGAGGCAGGCTGGATTTGGCCCAGGGACTGTAGTTTTCTGATCCCTAGGCTGACTATTGGGAATCCCTGTGTGTACACCAATTTTTCTAGTTGAGTTTGAAGTCCCTAGGGTACTCTGACTGTATGTAAATGCTGCCTTTATTGTGGAAGATCTAGTTTGTCCTTCGGTCTTTTGATAACTTGAAACATCATGGATAATCAGGTTATTCAGGGTTCAAACCATATGTTTACTATCATGAAAAAGTCTACTAGAGTTAGCCAGGAAGATCTAAACTCCTAGAACAAGCCTGGGAAGGTCTTGAAACTCTGGTTTGATCTCATTACTCTTCTGAACTGAGGGATAAAAAAGAATATATCTTTAGGTTCAGATCACCAATAGCACTTTTCCTGGAAAAAAAACAAAACAAAACTGTTTACTAGTCAATAGTACACCAAAGGAATAAAGTATTTTTATTAATGCAGTTCATTCCTTGATTATAACTTGAATATAATCTGTCTTCCTTCCCTCTTCCCTTCTTTTATCTCCACTTATTCCATAAAAAAATTGAGATTATAAATAATATATGTATATAAACATTTAAATTAATTACAAAAGGTGAGACAATATGAAAATAATGGTAAGAAAACAAGATGAAAGCAAGAGTGTGTCTGTATATGGATTTGATGTCCTAAAATTCCACATAGTTTATTTAAAATCCACCTCATTAATGTGTAATTTATATATGATTTCCTCTATTCTTTCACAGACCAGTCATAAATTTGGCTCTAAGTTTGGTAACAGTCAATACGATGAAGGACTCATGATTATTTGTAAAAACTCATTGGGTTCATTTTAATAAACAAACCATTGCTTAGAAAAAGGACAGTAGAAACATTGAAAACAAAGAGGAGCTTTCTCAAAGTGTCCTTTCAGAGTAAACTATGTAATACAATTAACAATCTCTCAAAAACAACATTGCAGAAAATGCAATGATTTTAGAGGATATCTTTTATAACAGTGGTCCCCAACCTTTCTGGCACCAGGGACCAGTTTCGTGGAAGACAATTTTTCCACAGATTGGGCCAGGGGGTGGGGGTGGGGAGAGTGGGGACAATGGTTCAGATGGTAATGTGAGCAATGGGGAGAGATGGGGAGCGGCAAACGAAACTTCACTCACTCGCCCACCACTCACCTCCCGCTGTGCGGGCTGGTTCCTAACAGGCCACGGACCAGTCCCTGTCTGAGGCCCAGGGGTCAGGGACCCCTGTTTTGTAACATCCTTAAATATGTGCCCAAAACTTTTATACCAAATAGTGATTTAGTAAAAGCAGTTCTACATGGGAAAGGTCTAGGTGTTGTGGGATTGAGGGTTAATATAATTCCATTCAAGGAGAATGTGCTCTGGAGGTTTAATTTAATCCAGGGGAAATGTATATGATATCCAGATAATATATTATCTGATATTCACACTTCAGATAAGCCTGCATATGTATTTTTTTCCATGTGAGGTTTAAGATGGGAATGAGAGGATATGAGTTTGAGGTTGATCCCCCAAATAAGTGCCTCATTAATTGCTTTTATATATTATCAATAAATGACAAGCTGTATGCATTAACAATAGAATGGGTTTTGAGTGACATTGTCTTAAGAAAATAGAAGCCTCTAATAAGAATAGCTGCCTAAATAAAAGATCATTCCATAGGTTAGTCCAAACTTCACCTGATAAATTAGTTTGAGGGCTAATATGAAAGGGAGGCCCATATTCTCACACCACAAAATACAAAATATTTAAGGATGCTACAACCAAACACTACCCTGGCCTGGCCTTTTAGAAGTATCTCGGAATAGCTCCCATTGCCTATCTAGCTTTGCACAACAATTTTTCATGGTGTTCATTTCAGAATTAATACGTTATAACCTAGATCTCTAGATTTTATACGAGAAAACTTTAAAAGAATATCAGATATAAATCAGTTAAATGTTGGGGGTTAGCTACCAAAATAAACGACATTTTATAAGAATAATTGATCCATAGTTCCTCTTTCTGGAAAAACTAAATAGCAGGCCCCACTCTACAAATACTGTGTCATTCGCAAAGGCATGGTTTTGCATATAAGAAAATTTCATCTGTCGAGTAGGGGAGGATGCATGCAGTTAATACTAAATAATTTGGTAAAGTATTTAACCCAAGCTCAAAAAGCAGCAGAACCTCAGAACCCAGTTATAGTGACAGTAGTGGGAGGAGGAGGGGAGAATGCAGAAGACATTCCTGAGAAATGATTTTCTGACTTTTACTGAATTAGCATCCATAGCTGGGGATCCATAATGAGCTCATGAAGTTTAGTCCATGCCTGGCGCCCCTCCACAGAGCCAGATGCTATGGATAGGATATTAGAAGTCACAAACAATTTTGTATTATTCCTGAAAGATTTCATCACAAGGTGCTACATATAAGGAAACTATATTTAAAAGCAAAGCAGAACAAAAAAACATACAAAGAGCTATGGAAATGTAATCCATACAAAATATTGCCCCAAGACATTCAGGCACCAACCTGGCATATATTTCAGACATAATACTAAGTCATTTAATGCAGTTAATGCTTCTATATTTGTTGCCTTGAGGAAGTGTTCTATTGAAAATGAAATATATCATATATAAATCATCAAAATATATATATATATATTTTCCCCCTATGGTTGTAGACTTTATAGAGATGGATACATTAGCCAAGACCAGAGATGACCCTAAACAAGTCCTATGCCACTATTATAATCGTGTTTTAATAACAATATACATGCTTGCCTTTTGGATCCAACGGAATCACAGAAGCATGAGGATATTCTAAACAGTGTATGACATCTGGGGGACTGGAAGGTTGCTTACCAGTTGGTGTAAGGTGTCTCCAGGTGATAACAGGTTCAGGACGGCCATTGGCCATGCAGACCAGGGTCACGTTGCTGCCCTCATTCACAGTGACATCCGAGGAAATGTTGGAGATCTTTGGTGGAACTGTAAAGACAAAAGCAAACAGAATATGTAAGCATGTCAGTAAAAGCAGGTTTCCAGTACTGGTCCATGCAACAGGAAGTGGCAAATTCAAGCGAAGTGCTTTTCTGACTTAAACCATTTGAATTTTTGTATTAAGAAGCCTGGGTGCTTTTGGACATCCTTACAGACTTAGTGAGCAGATGAAAAGCATGGTTCTTACTATAAGGTGAGAATCTCTCCACTACAGTCAAGTGCTGTAGGAAGTATGCAGAGTAACTAATGAAAATGTCTTAGCTCTTTTCTGATTACAATGGACCTTATTTGGTTATTAGAGAACATGCACACTTATACACATTAAGAATAAATTTTCTTATCACTAAATATTGCCTACATTTATGTTCTTATGTGTATAAAATGATTACAGCCCATTATTTACTCCAAATGTCAGGAAAAGAAAAGCAGTGCTATTTAATGTCGGATTGCAGAGTTGTGTCATAAAGATGCAGTAATACCTTGTTGCTTATAATCTAGCCACAAAAGGAAACCCTTGGTTAATCACTACAAGAGAAAACCTCTAAATATCATCTTGGTGTGTGACAGGCCTGATGATGTACCTTAGAGCTTAAAAATGGAATTAATAAGGCCTATGTCACAGACAGGTAGACTTTATAAAAATACTACTGTAACTCCTAATACTATTACCACCACTACTACTAACACTTTAATAATAGCTAACTTTAAGCATTTACTATACATAAGATCTTATGTAGATTACTTTATAAGTACTGTATTATCTCAATAACTCCTTATAATAAGGAAATAATACCTTATGAGGATTTTATTTATGGGTGGAAAACTAAGTTATAGTTATAGGCTAGGTGAGAAACAGAAAACAGATTTGAATCTAAAAAGACTCCAGGGCCCAAGCTCTTAAGCCCTACTTGAATGCATCTTCATCTTCACAATCCAGGCTACCAGATGGCCAAAAATGACAGAAATTACTTCTCGGTGATATGAGAAATGAGTCCCCAAGGGCTAGCTGCACTGCCATCTGACTTCCTTCATTAGTGTTCTGGGTGGCAACATTAGATCTCACACGGGTGGGCTTAAGCGGAAAGTGAATTACTTACAAATTTCATCACAGAGGTTATGCACTGATTACAAATTGCAGAGTTTATGCTTTGACTGTGATTTTCCTTTTTTTTTTTTTTTTTTTAACTCTTTGTTGCTTATGCTGTCTCTGAAAAACTATGTGTCAGGGGAGGGAGGAAGACAAGAGAGCATGAAGTAGTTCAATAATTAAAAAAAACTCTTATTTTTTTCTCACTCTTCCTGCCCATTAGAGACTCTGTGCAATGACAAATAAAACAGGAACATTTTCTGCTTGTAGAGGCAGCTGCCTGACAACTGTATTATCCCTGCAGATCCCTGTTAGCAGTTATTGATGGTACCTGGGCAACTGACCAGGTCTGAGTGTCACAAGGAGGAAGTGGGAGGAGGATCCTCTTGACCTTGGCATTCTTCTCACAGTGACATCTGATATGGCCTCTGGGTAGGAACCAGTGATTCCAAATCAAACCCAATGGCAGAAATAGAATGTAGTTGATTCCTGTCACTTAGCAACTTCTATTTGTAGAGTTTCTGTTTCCCCTTTGGGTTCAGAGTAGTTTTCTCGTATTCATACACTGACTTACAATATACTCTCCCAGACTTTTTTTTTTTTTTTTTTATGGCTGTGTTGGGTCTTCGTTTCTGTGCGAGGGCTTTCTCTAGTTGCGGCAAGCGGGGGCCACTCTTCATTGCGGTGCGCGGGCTTCTCACTATCGCGGCCTCTCTTGTTGTGGAGCACAGGCTCCAGACGCGCAGGCTCAGTAATTGTGGCTCACGGGCCCAGTTGCTCCGCGGCATGTGGGATCTTCCCAGACCAGGGCTCGAACCCGTGTCCCCGGCATTGGCAGGCAGATTCTCAACCACTGAGCCAACAGGGAAGCCCTCTCCCAGACTTTTACAATGAGGACCTGAAAGGTTATATCCATTTAATAGGGAAGAATATGAGGCACAGAGTGGAAAAATGGCTTATCAAGGGTGATCCCATCACGAAATATGGCTAGGCTTAGAACCCAGAGCTCCTAAATGTACAATTGTTCTACTGTTTAATATTCACAGTTTTTAATTCCCAGTCGAGTAAGCCATGGTTCTCAACATGTCCAAAAACACCTACAATACAACCTATGATGGTGTTTGATAACAAGACTTAGACATCCTAGGTACCTTCCTCAACAATCTAAGACCTGTAACAGTAAGCTATATAGTAATTGTAAAAGCTCATGCCACTCAATTCAAAGTTTATTCTGAATTCCAAGACAGGACATAGAGTAGAGAAAAGAAACACAGATGTGTTCTGATTCAAAAAAAAAAAAAGTGGAGGGGGAAAGATTCCATATCGCTAATATATAAACATGTAAATTTACAAAATAGAAAAAAATCTCCAATGGCCAAGGTCCTAGAGAGTTATTATCTATGATAAAATTTACTCATATTACCTCTCCTTTATAGGAGGAATATATATGTACTAAGGACTTTGATTTTACATGGCACACAAGCAGGGTCTCTTGCTCAATGTTACATAGACAGGTGGTGATAAAATTGGGAATAAAATCTAGAATAATTAGCTACAGGGCTGTGCTTTGGCCACCAAACTATATTCTTTCTCCTAATTAAGGACAATATACTCAGGTCCTGGATCTCAGATACTGGAGATACAGAAAGTGTTTGTGTTGAACAGTTAGAAATGCAATCATGTTGACATTGTATCCCACCTTCTTCTGGGTCACTAACGAGTAGTTTCACTCCATCATTTATCTTCCTACTTTATTGTACTTTGTATCAGCTTCTTGCCATAAGCATTTATATATGATGTAGCCTTTTTGCTCTAGAAAGAAATCCCTCCCCAAATCCCATCTTACCTTCTTATTTACTTTTAACTTCTCTATCTCCAAATTTCTTGAAGGAATTGTTCTATACCATGTCTTCATTTCCCATTCACACTCCAACCTTCAGTGCAATCTGGATTCTCTCATTAACCTCCAAAGAAACTGCTCTCAAGAGGCTCACCAATTCGTTTGAACCATACTGTTTTCAGGTCCAACGAAAATTTTTGTTATTATTCCTATTTTTCACTGAAGTAGTTGACTTTGTTGACCGGAATCTCATTCTGCCTTTCCTTAGTTTCTATGTCACAAACTCAACTGCTTTTCCTCTTACCCTTCTGGCCAACCTTCCAAGTTTAACTTTTGGGCTTATCTTGTCCCATGCCTTAAACATCTGAAGGTTTGATCACTGTCTTCTTTTTAAATATTATTCACTGTGATCACTCACTACTCATCTACTCTTCAGCTTCAGAAGTTAATGTCATGCTACTGATGACTCCCAAATCAGTAACTTCAGCCCATATTTTTCACATGACCTTTATATCTGCACTTTCAATGAACCAACTATTCTACGTCTCCATCGAATGTCTCACAGAAATCCAGGATTCAACATACTCAGGGGTCATCATCTTCCTTCCCACAGAGAACCTGTAATCTTGTGATCACTTTCTTAGTAATGGTGTCACCATGAAAACAGTTGCCCAAACCAAAAAAGAAGTTTACCTCCCTCGACTGCTCTCTCTCCTTTACTGCCCCCATATAAAATGGATCCCCAAATTCTACGGCTTATGACTTTTAAATATCTCTCAGATTCATTTCTCACTCTCAATTCGTGTTCCTACTAGCCTTGTTCCAACCATCAACATTTCTTTTTTTTTTTTTTTTTGCCTGAATTACTGCAAAAGCATCACAACTAGTTTCTTTGCCTCTAGTCTTCTTCTCTCCAAGCTCACTGTCATTCACGCACCATACTGCAATCAGAATTTTCCCCCTAAATTGCAAATATGAGTATAGTATCCTCTGATTAATCTCATTGCCCTCAAAATAAAAACTTCTTAATATGGCTTAATAGGTCATCCATGGTTAGCCCCTGCTTCTCTCTCCTGCCTTATTTCCTATTCCCTTTGCGTTGCATCATCCAGTCAGATCAAACAACTTTTGATTCCTGTAATATACTATCTTTGTTTACTCCCAGGCATTAAACATTCTATTTTTTTCTCCATGGAATGTCTTCTTTCAACTCTTCATGTGACTATTCCATTTCCTCCTTCAGGTCTCAACTTGTCAGCTTGTTTTCTCACTTTTTCCAGGAAGACTGTCCTGTCATCCCCCACCTACCCCCAACCCCACTCCTGATTCCATATTGGGTGCCCCTCCTGTGTTCTCACACTGTACCCTGTATTTCTCCACACAGCACTGAACCATAATTGCTGGATTATTTACCTATGCCTGTCACTAAACTGAAAGAGGCAGACAGGAAGGCCTTTGTTTTCTTGACCACTGAATCTTACAGGGCATGGTACTTGGAATATGGTAGGTGCTCAGTGTGTTTGAAAAAATAAATGAATGAAATTTTTCTCCCCAACTCTTTTCTGAGCTCAAAAAAGTCATTTCATTAAATTTTTGTCAGAAAGCAGCAAGCTTTTATTCTGAACCAGTAAAACACTTTTATCAATATTTCTTTAGTTACCCATCTAGTCCTCTATTTCACTAACAACTTTGACTCAATTAAAAAAAAAAAAACTGATCATGGGGAAGAAAAATGTTCATATATTTTAGAAACCAAGATGAACTTGGTGTCCAACTTCCTCAATTACAGACTTTTCAGGGTTTTAACTTCTTTTTTTCTTTTCTATCACGAGTCATATATACATGTATATATATATATTTGCATGTATGTATACAAATACATGTAACTTTTTTTTGTTTAATGGTTTAATAGTTCCTTCCTAGTTTCCTATAGCAATTCATGCAGTCTACATTTATACCATCACTGATAACATAATATTAAAGAGGCAAATCAAAGTTTTTGTTCTGTTACTCATAAATTTTTTATAAAGATTCTGGGAAGTAAAAAGTATTTTTATTATAATTACTGCCATTTTACAGATGTGGACATAAGGGATAAAATGGATAAAAATCACATTAGCTAAGGAATTATAGAGCTAGTACCAAAACCAAAGGCTTATAGATTTCCCAAACTTAACTCTTCCTCTATATTACACTCACTTTTGCAAAAGTGGTTCCAAATAGTATTTTTTACTCTATTTTAATTCTCAGTAAGGATGACTACTTAGGAAATACTGTTTAACATGATAACCTTATTTGCATCAGCAAACACAAGTTGTTTATCAAAATCACTGTAATATTGATTTATGTTCAATTCTTGGGTCATCGCAGTACTCTGAGCAGTTTTTGTTTGTTTGTTTGTTTTGGTTTTCTCTTTCTGGAGTATTTCCTAACAATTTTTACTCAAAGGATATTAATGTGATTTATTATATTTTCCTAAATTTTATGCCATGAACCATTTATTTAATGTTTTCAACCTATTCAGTTTCAGTGACTTCTCCAATTTGTCTGGATTATTTTGTTTTTCTTACCAACTAATGACAGCTCCTTATACCATAAGGAATTGACCTTTTGTTATTTACAATTTCCCCAATTTATTCTTTTTTTTTTTTTTCACACACACACACACTGTATTTTATTTTTACAAGAGATAAATAGACTGACACCAAACATTGTCCATGGATGACCACAACAAAAGCAACAATGATTGCAATTACCAAACATGAAACACACTCATACTATGTCATAATATTGACATTCAGTCCAGTAATCCTCCACTGTAACAGCTCCTTTACTTTGCAGTGAAAATTGATTTGTATATTCTTTGCCTCTGAGTCCTTGTGGGATTTTTTTTTTTTTTAATTCAGACAGAAAGTCACAAAAATTATACTCATCCTCATCAGTTCACTCAGTCCCATGTAATTAATTTTTTTTTCATCTTGATCTTTTGTTAGCACTTTTATGAGTTCATCAGTTTTTCATTAGAGTTCTGAAAATGCTTATTCATTCAGTTCAGCAGTACAGTCAGTTACCAGAAACCTGTACTTGTCAGAGTCTTTTCCATGAATTTCTTGAAGATGAAACCCTTTTATAGGAACATATTTGCCAAAGCATCAGAGTACACCCAGAACTGTCTGTAAATGACAAAAGACTTAAAAATGACCACAGTTAAAGATTTGATGAAAGCTCATAATAATGCAGTTGACAAGAAAATTAGTTATTACTGAGATATACATTTTAAAGTAATAACTAGGATTATTACTTATAACATTATACCAGAACATATAAGATTTTTAGAAATTTCATGTAATGTCTGAAACATTTATATTAACATATTTCCATACATATTTCCATACAAATACAAATATAAGATTTTTAGAAATTTCATGTAATGTCTGCAACATTTATATTAACATATTTCCATACAAATAACCCAATGAAAGTTTAGTATTAGTTGTTTTGTTTGTTTGTTTTTTTATACTGCAGGTTCTTATTAGGCATCAATTTTATACACATCAGTGTATACATGTCAATCCCAATCGCCCAATTCAGCACACCACCATCCCCACCCCACCGCAGTTTTCCCCCCTTGGTGTCCATATGTCCATTCTCTACATCTGTGTCTCAACTTCTGCCCTGCAAACCGGCTCATCTGTACCATTTTTCTAGGTTCCACATACATGCATTAATATACGATATTTGTTTTTCTCTTTCTGACTTACTTCACTCTGTATGACAGTCTCTAGATCCATCCACTTCTCAACAAATGACTCAATTTCGTTCCTTTTCATGGCTGAGTAATATTCCATTGTATATATGTACCACATCTTCTTTATCCATTCGTCTGTTGATGGGCATTTAGGTTGCTTCCATGACCTGGCTATTGTAAATAGTGCTGCAATGAACATTCGGGTGCATGTGTCTTTTTGAATTACGGTTTTCTCTGGGTATATGCCCAGTAGTGGGATTGCTGGGTCATATGGTAATTCTATTTTTAGTTTTTTTAAGGAACCTCCATATTGTTCTCCATAGTGGCTGTATCAATTTACATTCCCACCAACAGTGCAAGAGGGTTCCCTTTTCTCCACACCCTCTCCAGCATTTGTTGTTTTTAGATTTTCTGATGATGCCCATTCTAACAGGAGTGAGGTGATACCTCATTGTAGTTTTGATTTGCATTTCTCTAATAATTAGTGATGTTGAGCATCTTTTCATGTGCTTCGTGGCCGCCTGTATGTCTTCTTTGGAGAAATGTCTATTTAGGTCTTCTGCCCATTTTTGGATTGGGGTGTTTGTTTCTTTAATATTGAGCTGAATGAGCTGTTTATATATTTTGGAGATTAATCCTTTGTCTGTGGATTCATTTGCAAATATTTTCTCCCATTCTGAGGGTTGTCTTTTCGTCTTGTTTATGGTTTCCTTTGCTGTGCAAAAGCTTTGAAGTTTCATTAGGTCCCATTTGTTTATTTTTGTTTTTATTTCCATTACTCTAGGAGGTGGATCAAAAAAGATCTTGCTGTGATTTATGTCAAAGAGTGTTCTTCCTATGTTTTCCTCTAAGAGTTTTATAGTGTCCAGTCTTATATTTAGGTCTCTAATCCATTTTGAGTTTATTTTTGTGTATGGTGTTAGGGAGTATTCTAATTTCATTCTTTTACATGTAGCTGTCCAGTTTTCCCAGCACCACTTATTGAAGAGACTGTCTTTTCTCCATTGTATATCTTTGCCTCCTTTGTCATAGATTAGTTGACCATAGGTGCGTGGGTTAATCTCTGGGCTTTCTATCTTGTTCCATTGATCTATGTTTCTGTTTTTGTGCCAGTACCATATTGTCTTGATTACTGTAGCTTTGTAGTATAGTCTGAAGTCAGGGAGTCTGATTCCTCCTCTATTCTATTCTTAATTTTATGACCATATTTGTTTTGTAGATTTTTTTTTTTTTCTTTTTCTTTTTTTGGCCATGCAGTGCAGCATGCAGGATCTCAGTTCCCCGACTAGGGATCAAACCCATGCCCCCTTGCAATGGAAGCATGGAGTCCAGTGGTTACTGGATCACCAGGGAAGCCAGAAGTCTTAATTTTTTTGTTTATCTTTCTTTCGTGGTTTCTTCTATTGCTTCTGGGCATATTAGGTCTTTTTGTAACATAAGATCAGTTAAATGCTTATCTCTATTTCTTTTATTTTTCTTTTTTTTTTTAAATTAATTAATTTATTTATTTATTTTTGGCTGTGTTGGGTCTTCGTTTCTGTGCGAGGGCTTTTTCTAGTTGTGGCAAGCGGGGGCCACTCTTCATCGCGGTGCGCGGGCCTCTCACTATCGTGGCCTCTCTTGTTGTGGAGCACAGGCTCCAGACGCGCAGGCTCAGTATTTGTGGCTCACGGGCCTAGTTGCTCTGCGGCATGTGGGATCTTCCCAGACCAGGGCTTGAACCCACGTCCCCTGCATTAGCAGGCAGACTCTCAACCACTGCGCCACCAGGGAAGCCCTATTTTTCTTTTAATGGTCTGTTTCACTTTTTAAAAATTGAACTCTTTACATCATATGGGATTTATTTATGATGTGAACTGCAACTAAATTTCCCCCTATATTTTTTTAGTCAATTTCTCCAATACCATTTGCTAAATAATATAAAATGTATACATCATTTTGGTTTTCAGAATTACCCTATATAGTGTTACCCATTTGGCCAGAGCAATATTTTCTGGGAAACATAAATATAAACCTTACTTACCATGCCAAGTAATTTATCATAATATTTGAAAATATAAGTCACTAATCTTTCAGACACCACACTATTATTAGGTGTTGCCAGTTCCAAAATTAATTGCTTATTAGAATAATATCTCCTAAAATGCTGAGTGAAAAACATAATTTAGATACCCTTCTTTCAGGATATTAGCAAAATTCATTATTCAAAGTAATCTTCAGGGTTTCCATTGTAAAAAAAAATTGTAAAATGAATATGCCACACCCAACACTTCTAATTTTAAAATCTGAATTAGTAAATAGGTAACATTTTTTCATTGAAATTCACATATGTTCAATGTTAAAGAAATACATGTTTTCTTTTCTTTTATTCAGTACAAAGTGAATGGCAGTTTCTAAAATAATGCTAACATCTAGTTGCACTTGGATACATGAATTCCTTCAGCTGTGCAATCAACCAGCAGTAAGTAAGATATGACACAACCAATCTGGCTCTGGCACCCATGATTTTATTGTCCTTTCTCACTCTTCTTGTAATTTTCTTACCCACTACCTCTACCAGATCTCCAGGGTCTGCCTTGTTTTTTGTGGACTCAGAACTGCCTGTACATTTTTGTACAGCTCTCCAGGTTCAAACTTATTCCTTCTTCTCTTGTTTGAAACTAACATCTCTTGTGTATGACTGAAAGTGGAAATGCAGGCAAAGTCAGGGACATAGTAGAGTGTTTAATCTGCCCAAATCCATGCCTTCTTCTTCTGCTAAGACACCCTACTTTTCCTTTGGAGAACTACCTCTCATCCCACTGCCATTGGTTTGTTGGGATTGTCAATCAGGTGACCTGTTTTCCTTAGCCAAAGAAAATTACCTAAGTTGGGCATTTCAGACTCTCCCTCCTTAGAACTTGGTTTCTATAAGAAATAGTTTAAAAGAGGTAGAAGTTGATTGACTGTGTTAATGGCTCCAGTTTTCCACTCTTCCCTGTTCCACATCCTTTACCATGCCTATGCCCTCCTATAGTGGGTGGTACACATTTTTACATTCCTGGACCATGTCACCTGTTTTGGCCAAGGATATCAGTATAGGTAATATGAGCAGAGCCTTGACAAGTGCTGAAACAATTGGACTCATTTGGTCTTCTGCCTCTGCCATCACCATGAAAAGCACATGCTGAACTGAGCCTTTTGGTCCCAGGAGAAGGAGGATGGCAAATGGCAAATAGGATTGTCAGATAAAATACAAGGTACTCATTCAAATACAAATTTCAGATAAACAACAAGTATTTATTTTTAGTATAAGTATGTTCCAAATATTACATGGGACATATTTATACTAAAAATTATTTATTATCTAAAATTCAAATTTAACTGGGTATCCTATATTTTTAATTGATGAATCTGACAACCTCAGGAGCACAGTCACCTGTAGTGAAGCCCAGCCTAGAAGTGTGCTGACCTGTACATTTGTGAGAAATAAAGAGTAACTATTATTGTTTTATGCCCATGAATTTTGGACTGGTTTATTTATCAGCAATAGTTAGCTAATACATATTATGAGAGGGCAACCACCTGAAAAGACTACTATTTTTCACTAGTGCCTGCAACTTGCATCCCTAGAGATATATGATTTTGAGTTTTCCATGGCAAGATTTTTCTGCTTTTCCTTTGGTTCTGTGAGCTAGTCCATATTCTTCCAATGTATCACCCCCTTCTTACATAAAATTAGCCAGTCAATTTCTGTTGCTTAAACCAAAGAATCCTAATTATTGCAAATTGAGAAGCAGTCATAATAAGGCGAAAATTTGAAAAGGGGCCTTTTCATAGAGGGAAAATTGTTGTCATCTCTGCTTAGGTACTTGTTGGACTCCCACAAAACCAACTTAGTTGCATGGCTACCATTGGTTCTGATCTATCAGTACACATTGCTTTAAAAATAATTGTTGGTTTGCAAGGCCATCTAATTCTAGCTGTGAATGTTTTAATGCCTTTATCCTTGGTCCCTAACTGGCCAGCCTACAGAAAGAAAATAATCAGTTCCAGAGTAGGGGAGAAAAGTGGTCAGTTGGCTTATTTCCCTAACCTCAGATAATTAGTGGTTATTGTATTCAATTCAAAGTGTCATTCCTAATGGTACAAATTAGCAACAAATTGGTCTCAGTTACTGTTCATTTAAAGTTGGGGCAAGGGGTATGTACTACTGTGTGTATGGTGGTGAGGGGGTGTTAAAAACACAACACTGTCAACTTCCTAATTTCTAACCTTTCTTTAGTAAGGCTAGACAAACTTAAGCCCTATCTTTTGCATATGGAACAGACTATGGAACAGTATGTCATGTATGCGTAAGAGTTGGGTTCAGAAATCTACAGGATGTTTTCTGAACAGCACTTGGCTTTAACAAGCACAGTCTGAGAATTCAACAATAAGAATAAAAATACACAATATAACACATAAATGCCATCTTGTGAAACCTCAAACGTCCATCCAGCCTGGCATTTGCCTCTGAAAATGCCACTGAAGCATGATTTGCTGCATGGTGTGGTAGTTTCTAGGATGATGACGGCATGGGAAAATGTAGCGCAGTGAGCTAGACTGAGAGCCAGGGGACTTTGGCCCTGCCCTGCCACTACCTCACAGGCAATCACATGTTCTCTGATACTGGCTTTTGAATCCTCATCATCAGGTACATTGCAGGTACTTAACACATTTTGAATGCCTAAATGAACAAATTAATGATGTTATTATTTAAATCTGTTTGAGTCTTCATTTCCTCATCTGGTAACTGGAAGTAATGTGCAAAATTGATATTAGGCAATGTTATAGGATTGCTATTAGGGTCAAACATGATAATGCACATGAACTTGTTCTATAAACTGAAAGAGGTTCTATAGTGTAGCCATTATTTATTACATGCTAAAACTAGCTTAAAAAAAACAATGTTGGCTTAACTCCTAAGATAACATGATGGGACTTCCCTGGTGGTCCAGTGGGTGAGACTCCGTGCCCCCAATGCAGGGGGCCTGGGCTCAATCCCTGGTTAGGGAACTAGATCCCACATGCATGCCGCAACTAAGAAGCCCGCATGCTGCAACTAAAGATCCCGTGTGCCGCATCTAAGCCCCGGTGCAGCCAAAATAAATAAATAAATAAAATTTTTTAAAAATTAAAAAAAAAAATAAGATAACATGATAAAAGAATTTATACATTTCTATGGCTAATGGTATTCTAATTATAGTTTTGCAGGCACCATTATTGCCAAAAGGTGTAGGTAATTATTACAATTCATAATCAATCATTAATACTGGTATTAACAATAACTCACCCCAAAGACATGCACTCAGTTCTTATCTGCTAATTGGCAGAGTTATGTCAATATGTCAACCCTTCAGTTAATGTCTAGGCACTTTATACCTACAACAAAAAGTGACATAAAGATATGAGAGTATACAACCATAAGTAAAATAAGTTTTCCCCGAATTTTTAGAAGCTTAACTCTTGGGTTCCCAAGAAAAAGCACTCTAAGTGGGGGAGGGTCAATTAGAAGGTTGGGATTAACATATAAACACTACTATATATAAAATAGATAACCAACAAGGACCTACACTATAGCATAGGGAACTCTACTCAATATTTTGTAGTAACCTATAAGGGAAAAAAATCTGAAAAAGGAGATATATATATATATATATATATATATATATATATATATGTATGTGTATATATACATATACAGATATATATATCTGAATCACTGTGCTGTACACCTGAAACTAACACAACATTGTAAATCAACTATACTTCAATAAAAAATAAGTGCATAAATAAAAAAAAAAAGAAAAAGCACTCCAAATAAAATTTTGTCACCCTTACATAATTTGTAATGTCTTGTACACAACAGTTGTTGCCAGGTGTTTTTTGTCTGTAATTTGAGTTTCTGAAGCCTTAGATCTTGCAGTAGAATAAAAAAACTAGCAATGATAATTTCTTTTCCACTAGTACTAGCTCCCACTCCTATTAGGATCCATTTATAAAGCAAGAAACATCAGCCTCCAAAGTATGTATCTGAAAAGGAGCACTCCACAGGAACATGATTCCTTTTAGATACAAATTTCATGGGTGAGTTGGAAAATATGGAAACTATAGATTCTTTGAGTGTCAGATGAAGTTGAAGTTAGGAGAAACTCATTATGAGCATCGGTTATGCAAATATCTCTGCCAGGAATGATTACAAATGCTGCACTTATGCATGCAGCAAATGATGAACAAAGTAACTTAAAGAAAGAGGAATAATATGCTAACAATTTAGAGAAAAAGATAAAATGTATGTACAAAACAAAGCAATGCCAAGTGCCATATGACTGGTAATGTGGTAAAGTCAGGGAAATTGCAGTAAGGAAGTTCATGAAAATGACATATTAAAACAATGGGCAGTCAAGAAAAAGCCATCCTCTTTTAATCCTTTTTTAATCAGACAGGAGCAGTTTCTGAACTGTACATGCAACTGAAAGTGCCTGAAGCTTCACTCACCAGAGTCCTCTGAGATGTAGCTGGCATTTGACTGTGTTGACCAAAGCTGGGTAAGACACACTCTTCTGGGCCTTTGAACCCTATGCTATATAACATTCTCAAGCGGCCCTATGAATTCCTGACACTGTTCTAGGTAGTCAGATTTATACCAAAACAGTCCCTACAGACTCATCCAGATGGTAGGCACTGTCAAAAGGGAGGGTTAATATGGGTCAGCCTGCTCTAAATAACTCAAACACAGTAGCCATGGGACAAGGAAATGTTACAAGCTCACTTACACACCTCTCAGTGGTGGATGTGTACTTAGGGTGACACATGTGTGGCATGCATATCTGTATCTGGTTGAATTCCCTAGTCTACATAAAAAGAAAGTATATTAAACTGGAATTTTTCTATATTTATTAAATGTTCAGAATTACCCTGGAGTCTAAGGGTGCGGGCTGGTTTTAATAAAAGGGGACAAATCGTTCAGACACCAGCATTTGCATTCATGCCCAGCTAAGGGTGTCTACTATTGCTGATTCGGCAATAGGTAAACTCTGTGGGGCATCAAATGACTGTTCCCATGTACGGGTCATTGCCTTGCTAAATAAGAGCGAATGGAACTATCCCGACTCTGTTCGCTGAGGCTGCACTTGACAGCAAGTCAGCAGCTTCTCCAAAATCTCCTATTCCCAGACCCTTCTTCCAGCTGTTTGGATATTTGTTTTTACTAATCTGGGAAAACATCCAGAAGCTGACTTAACCTATAGATGGAAGGAATGAATCTGCCATCTCCCCTTTACCTAGGCCAAATCGCTTTCTTGTTCCTGGTACTTACAGATTCGTCTTTAGATGCTGTCCAACCGGAGCAGATGGTTTTGTTATTTGGCAGCAGTGGGGGTATTAAGCAGAGGGAAGCTCGAAAATATCAGGCTGGACTTCCCTGGTGGCGCAGTGGTTAAGAGTCCGCCTGCCAGTGCAGGGGACACGGGTTCGAGCCCTGGTCCGGGAAGATCCCACATGCTGCGGAGCAACTAAGCCCGTGCGCCACAACTACTGAGCCTGCGCTCTAGAGCCCACGAGCCACATACTGAAGCCCTCGAGCCACAACTACTGAAGCCCATGCGCCTAGAGTCCGTGCTCCGCAACAAGAGAAGCACTGCAATGAGAAGTCCGCACACCTCAACGAAGAGTAGCCCCTGCTCGCTGCAACTAGAGAAAGCCCGCGAGCAGCAACAAAGAACCAACACAGCCAAAAATAAATAAATAAATAGATAGATAAATAGATAGATAAATAAATACATTTATTAAAAAACTATCAGGCTACCTAGGGTAGGTGGCAACTAGCAACTGGGTCGTTTCCAAGGTCTGAGAATGGCACCTTGAGATTTTGTAAGAGAAAAGCAGAGCGTGTCTTTACCCCACCTTGCACTCAAATAGACATATTTTCTATGTTAAAGGGAGATGTTCGGTTTAATTCTTAGAACAGGTGAAAATTCAGGCAGTATTCCTGGCATCTACTAAAAACCCACTTCTTACTCCACGAAAAGCCTGTAAGATTTAGCCCTAAACCATGACATATCCTTAAAAGCTACAAAATACTTTATGGGCCATCAATTTTTTTTTTTTTCTGTGTTCCATTATTTCTCTTAAAAAATTAAATGTGAGAAAAACATTGCCTGTATCCCATGGATGAATTCTTTAGCTATTAAGGGAATATCATAAACAAGTCCTTATACCAAAAGCAGAGAGGATTTAAAAATCAGAGAGAAAGGAGCTGTAAGTGATCAGGGAATAGAAATATAAAGGGTTCAGAGACCAACCTGCCATCTATTCTGCTTAAGAATAATACAAACCAACAACATTTATCAAGAGCCGATGCCACACAAATGCACTGTGCAGTGCGTGGGCAGAGGTGAGGAGGGGTAAAACAATGACAATTATGACCTAGATCAGCCAGTTTTTATTGTTTCAACAGAAGTGCCAGTATGAGCTTATCACACAACTACTCAGAATATTTCAAAATAACTTACTGTTCATTGCATTTTGTCAGAAATACACAGAGGTAACTATAGTGCTTGTAAGAATTCCTTGCACTTAATGATTTCATGCCCATATTACTAGCTTAAATTCTATGTTTTTAGTTGCTTAAGGCATACAGTGTTCTTTGCATGTAGGGAAGGAGGTAGATTCTAATAGAAACCAACTAGGGTGAACTAAAGCATGCCTAGGATACAATGAAAATAATAACAGTTGTTTCCTGCCACCGCTCAAGGGCCCAGAAGCTAGACTATTTAGACAAAGAATAGGTTTGACAGGAGGTTTTTAGAATTTCTTTCTTTGCATTGCCCTTGTTCAAAGCTTACCATAAACCATTACAAACAGAACATGGAACATTCACATTATTTACTTCTAAACAGAGTTACTATTGTGAATTAATACATTCATGCCCATTATAATTTTTCAAAAATTATATACAATGGTGGAAAACACAGTAATTGTTGTGAGTGTTAAATGTAGCTAGGAGAAATAGAATACTTTCTGCAATTATAAGCAGTTTTGAAAATTCCAGAGAGGTAAATAGGTGTGCAGCATTTGTGGTGGGGCAAAAACATAAAAAACGAAACCTCAGGTTGCTGAGTATGAGTTAGATCTCCATTTTATCTTTGTTTGCCCTCTGTTGGAAGGGCAAATGCACATCAAATAATGAAAGAAGATACAAGCAAGAAGAAAAGTAAGGAGAGATAATAAAAATAATAAAGATAATTAATAATAATAATATCTTAGGTAGTATTATATTACACAATTTGTAAAACAGTGGTATATACCTCGCTTTATTTGATCCAAAACCTATCCCTGTGTGATAGTCTGACCATCTTTACTACCACCACTTCCCACCTATGTATTGGTTGGATAATTGTTGAGCTTGAAGCTCAATAAGGTTCATTTTCTTGGTCAAGGTCACAAAGTTAGAAAGGGAAAGTACTAAATTTATCACCGGCTCTTCCGATTGTTTTAAGAAGATCCAGAAGACCTTGACATATCACAGACTAGATTATCTACTGCTAAAATGGGAGATGCTGCCATGTCGATTGAATTCAACAGTTGCCACGATAACCAGGCACAAGTAGAGCCAGGATAACTTGGATAGGTAGGTAGATGTCCTGAGTACAGTGACAGAAATGCCACTGACTGTATAGAGACTCTGGAAGTTTGGTTTACTTTAGTTTGTTTTCTCTGCATTCTTCAACTCAATTAATGTGCTATAGTTAAGAATTCGGCTTTCTGATTTTTAAGGTATTTTTTAATAATGCTGATAATATTCACATCTGTAATTTGAAAAACTTGAACAATTTTACAGTGGAAACTAGAGCCATCCTCACATGCCTTATATACTGTCTGTATCACATTTCCTCTCCCTCAGTTTGGCTGGTGCAAATGGGATTTCTCTTCTCTCTCTCTCCTCTTCTTAAAACTCAAGAGGCGGGCATGGCGGTGGCGGTGAGAAGGAAAGGTTCTGTCCCTGCTTCTACAAATGAATTCTGAATGGGGTGAGTCTCATTAATCTTGAGCTAAATGTGAAGTTAGACATGAAGACACCTCAGGTCCCCCCCCCTGTTTGTTCAGAGCCCTAGGCATGTTATGGAGAAAATGTCAAAGATTTCTCTTCTCTTGCTTCTGGTACCCTACCATGATGTTTTATTCAAACCTCCATGTCCTAAGGACACAAACACTGCCTATCAAAATCTCCCCCACCTGGCTCCCAGTCTCACACATAAACATGCACAACACCCATGTTTAGGAGAGCTGATCAATTCCTGCAAAAAGCAGTCTATTGGTAACATGCTGTGAGGCCAGAGCACTCTGGCAAATGCTTTCTGAGGCAGTGTGACCCTCCACGACTGTGTTTGTCTCCATCTCACAATGTTTGTGCTTACACAACATGAAGTGTCCACTGACCCTGTCTTCTAACAAGAGATGGTTTTTTTTTGTTTTTTTTTTAATAAATTGTATTTATTTATGTATATATGTATGTATGTATTGGCTGAGGCGGGTCTTCCTTGCTGCGCGGGGGCTTTCTCTAGTTGTGGCGAGCGGGGGCTACTCTTCGGTGTGGTGTGCAGGCCTCTCATTGAGGTGGCTTCTTTTGTTGCGGAGCACGCGCTCTAGGCACGCAGGCTTCAGTAGTTGCGGCGCGCGGGCTCAGTAGTTGTGGCACGTGGGCTCCAGAGCACAGGCTCAGTAGTTGTGGCGCACGGGCTTAGCTGCTTCAGCGGCATGTGGGATCTTCCCGGACCAGGGCTCGAACCCGTGTCTCCTGCATTGGCAGGCGGATTCTTAACCACTGCGCCATCAGGGAAGCCCCAAGAGATGGTTTTAACTGTGAGTGAAACTCTGGTTTCAAATTGAGAAAAACTGACTGCTGGGAAAATAGGGCAGGGTCAGGGGACAAGTTGATGCAGATGTGACTGAGGGCAGGTGAGAATCAGCAGTGCTTCCATGAGGGGAGCAGGAAGAATCTCTCCTGCTTGGCTCTGCATCAGCTCTGTATTTGGTATTGTCCTGGTGGCCAGCAGGGGTAACATCTTGTCCACAGGGCCTAGGCCTGAACCCTATGGAACTGCATTAGAGTTTCTATAGAGACTATGGAAAGTATGAGTATCAGAGGGGAAAAGTGAGCAGGCCCATGGTCTCTGTCCATCCTATGTCTGTCACAAGCAAACGAGGCAGGTTGTGGAGCAGGAATCGGGAAAAGGTGGTCATGCAACTGGATTCACGTTGGCCCAGCCCATCCTCTTGTCTACTTGCATTCGACTGTCTTAAGGCAGCTGATATGGTAGCTGCTTTGTTCTCCACAAGCCACAGACCTCACAAGGCAGAGACGTGCTGTAGCAGTGAGGAGGATTCTTGTGTTTTTTGTCAATTCCAAACAGCTCCAGATGGACTGAGAACCAGGCTTCTTGGCCACCAGAATTATTCTTGAGTTTCAGCCCACATCTTTCCCTGTTCAATCCACAGGGAAAGGGCAAGTGCTCCCTCTGTCTGTTATTCTACCCATCCTTCCTCTGGCCTCAGCCAAGTCACTTAACCTCATCTGGAAAGTGACTTGGTCCTGAGAGTCTTTGGCCATTGACGATCTTTGATTTCCATGAGTCAGACTCACTCATACCTGTCACACCAGCATGAGAGCACAGTGCCTAGCCTGATAGGGCTTCTCATTAACTGTGTGTTAAGGGAGTGAAACAAATAACTTACTGCATCTTCAATGCCATGTGTAAAATTACATGGAAACAGTTAATACTCAAGGCCACTTGTGATTACTTTGCTCTCTTAGACTTTTGCCAGTGCTTCCTTCCACTAATTATACGGCCATCATATTTCTCTTGATGGTAAAATAGCCCAAGAGGCTCAAGTCCAAACTGCACATTTTCAGCTATTTGTCCTTCCTCTAATGATTAGAGGCTATATGAGAGAACATAATATTGCCTCTTTCCATGTCCTATAAATTGAATGTATGCCCAGAGTAGCTAAGGTTTAAGTTTAAAAGAAAATCTTCTCCATCATATTTAACATACATATGTATATATATACAAAGACATATATCAGAATGTCAGACACCTCCCTCAGCCACTTTTCACGAAGTTCCACAACACATTATGCTTTGCCTTATGCTGGTTCCTCTGATGGCTTTGGGAGTCAGATCAGGTTTCAGCTATCAGCCAGCTGGTGCCATTCATTTAAAGGGAAACAACTCTGTAAGTGAGCAAGATTCTAATCACTAAATCGAATTACAAAGTAGAGTAAATTATTATAAATGTTTTTAGAAATGTCTTAAAACGCTGTAAAGAAGAAAAATTATCAACCAAACAGAAATCTGCTGTGCTGGTGGTTGATAGCATCGTTAGGGACTAGGACATTCACATGTGTAAATGTTCTATGCTCTGGCTATTTCTGGCACCCGAATCTAGCATTCACACATTAAAAACTTTATAACCTTCCTCTCTCATTCAACCAGACGCTAAACCGTTCGACTCAAAGTACACCTTAGTTTATAGGTCCTAATGGGAGGAATAGAAACATTTCACTTACACTACACTGAAGGGAACTTCATGTCGCTCCATTAAAATGATAACAGTTAGTCAAGGGAAGGAAAAGGCAGTGGGAAAATGAAAGAGAGACACTTAACATGGATGTGTGTATCTCCCAGCGCAGACTCATTTATTACCCTTCTATTTAACATCTTTCACTAACATATTTCAAATGCCACACGCTCTCCACATCACAATGCAAAACCAAAGACAGGAACACGTTAACATTTAATCTCTGGCTTCTAAGCTAGCCGTCTGCGCAGGCATTTCTTACATCAGGTGTGTTTGTACGCTGTCAGGGCATCATGGACTTCATCCTTTAGTCCATCTGCTTCCTCGAGGGATGAATGTGTGTGCTCACCACGTTCAGACCTCTCCAGAACGCACGCTCTTCCCAATTCATTCCACTATGTCCTTGGGAGTTGTGAGGGGAGGTTGTTAGTGCTCAGCAAGTATCTACGTGCCTCTCCGCACTTTCCAGCCTCCTGTGGTTGGACCATACAACTGGAGTCTGGCCAATAAAATGTTGAGGAAGGTGAGGTAAGCCACATCTGGGCCCTGGCCCTTTAAAAAAGCCAGTGTGTCACTCCAGCCCCTTCCTGTCAATGGCAACTTTGGGGATGTAGCTGCTATGTAGCAGGGGGTTCCCAGACCTGGGCTGGACTTCATGATCAAGAAAGAAGACTCAAGAGTTCAACACTATCTGCTGTGGCAGCTAACATTAATTACTCTGATCAAACTCAGTGCTCTCTGATGACCTAGATGGGTGGGATGGGGGGGTGGGAGGGAGGTTCAAGAGGGAGGGGATATATGCATACATATAGCTGATTTGCTTCATTGTACAGCAGAAACTGACACACCATTGTAAAGCAATTATACTCCAATAATAATAATTTTAAAAAACCCATCATTGAGAAGAGCAAAGTATACAACTACTATTTAGAAGTGGACTGGCCTAAAGTTGGAAACTGGATATGATGTTCTCTCGAGGTCCCTCCTATTTCATGTTGATGACTGTTGAGTGAAAAGCCTCTTCTTCATTCAGTGAAGACTTTGATTGGCCATTGCTAATCACTGCACAATTGATCTTCCAGTCTACTCATCCACTTCTTTTTTATTTTATGACCAAATGTTGCCTCCTGCCTGACACTGGCTATTGCCTGTAGGAGGTGTAGGAACCTCTCCTTTGCTCTGTGGTATGGAGGCCACAGGGATGAGCCAGAAATGGTAGTCTTTCCCTAATTCTGTGCCTTACTTTTTCTTGCCACCTATCAGGAGTTTTCTACCTGCGCACCTACCTCTGATTATAAGTCTCTGGTGTTAAGAACCTGGAGGTGCCTGCTTCCAGACCCTTCAACTATAAGTCAGAAATCCTAGAAATTTGGTATTCTCAAGTTTGAATTTTATAATTTCATATACGATGCATAGTGTGAAAAAAAGTATTTTATAAAAATCTAAGCAACAATAGTATAAAGGAATAGTTATTTAAATTAGCAAAATGGTATTTCCCATTAAGGGAGTCACAACCTCTGTTCACAACTATAGAGATAATGAAACAGTACCAGATATTTCTAGAAATTGCCTGAGGAAATATTGTACTAAAAATGCTTATTTTGTACTCCAGGTATTATAACCAAGTTTCTCTCTATTTGCATATGCTTGCTAGTAAATAGCACAGCTGTCTGGAAATACATGAGTCCTGGGTTATATTTTTGGCTTTCCCTCTGTCTTGGTATCTTTTGAACCTGCAGGGTTGTGTTCTTTTTTTTTTTTTTCTTTTTCCTCCCCCCCACTAGAGGAGGTGGACAATGCCTCAGGAATAATTTAAGGAAACTGTGTTACATAATCAGTGCAAGGACTCAGGGACCTCTGGATTAGTTTCCCTTACTTAAATACAAAATCATACTTTATCAGAACAAATAAGGTTTCTGACATAGGAGGATATATCCTCAGCTTTCCTGTAGTGAAATTGTTCTATATTTGGCATTCTGCAGGCCTCATGATTATATAATCATTTCTTCATAAGAAAAACATAAAAGAATTTCACTGAATATATTTCTAGTACAGGAGTTATTTTTAAGGCCAACCAGGGAGAATTTCAGGATAATAGTGAGGGGGACATGCTGAAAATGTGAGACTCTGAATAGAAAATAAGATCTGACCCACATAAGTAAACACAGTTATCTAAGAGCGGCTCCATTCACTAAATATAAGGCTTCAAGGAGACCTAGATTTTGAGCCCCATACTTCCTCTCACTCCCAGTAGTGCTCAGTAGGGCTCCTTCAGGCCACAGAAACTTCTCCATACCTCAAAGTATTCATCTCCAAAAATAACGTATGCTAATTTTCTAGGTTCCGGGATGGATACAAGGATTAAACTAAATAATTTAGGGAAAGTATATTGGATATATATGCTTAAATACTTTGTTTTTCAGAAATTAGAAAAGGAAGATAAAATTGAGTCAGGATTGTATAGTTAATATGACTGATTTTCATGTGAGGCTGTAGAATATGTCCCGTGACTTTGTAGTTATACTTGGCCTAGCACATGTTATAACACTAATTAGGGACTTAGGAATTAACCTTTATAGCTTGTATAGATCAACAATATCCTGTATAAAAAGATTCTACCCAACCTCAGTGGGTAGAGGTAAGTGTAAGCTTATTCTATGGAAAAGACAGTTTTAGGAGTCAATCAGGAAGACAGTTCCTTGAGTTGGACCACACGGCCCTATGGCTCATGCTTCCCTGTCTCCATGAATCTAAGAGGTCAAGAGTCTAACGTCAAAACTGTGAGTGTCATAAATGTTCTGGCCAAAAGAATAACTCAGAAATGGCTGAAGACATATAAGGATAGGGACCTTCTCTTTTAACATGTATTTATAACGCATAATTCAGTGGCTAGACACTGAGCTCCGAAGCCGGGCAGGTTCCAATCCTGGTTCCTCAGCTTACTAGTTGTTAAATCTTGGGGAAACTGTTTAGTCTTTCTTTGACTCGGTTTTCTCATCTGCAGAATGATAAACTTAACCTATCTCAGAGGATTTTCAAGTATTCAATGAGATAATTAACACATGTGAAATACTTAACTTGATGCCTGGAATATAGCAAGTGCTTGTAATAAATGCTGCTGACCTTGGAACATGTTAGAACCACACGATTGGGATGTTGGGGACAGTGGTTTAAAATATTTTTTTGGAACACATGAGGAAATGAATGAATGAATGAATTAGTGAAGGACAGAAAACTTCTGTCTAGAAACACACTTTTAGGAGGTAATAGTGACCAGTAATTTCTATTTACTTTGATCTGTGGTGTCTCTGAAGAATAGACTAAAGCATCTACATAGTATTTATTTTTTCAACAGTGTGATACACTGAATGCTTTCTTTCTATTTCTAATGTCTTGGCTCTCATATGAGTCAAAGCCCAGCTTCCCTTCCTAGCTGTGTACTACAGTTGCATAGCACTGCTGCTTTTAATGGAAGGTAATTCATATGGTAGGTCTAAGGTAAGATAGAGAAGTGCAAATCAGAAAGGCAAGGGAGGGCACCAGAATAGAAATATTGCCCAAATGCTTGTTCATTTTCCATATCATAAGACTAATGACTAAGATCATCTCTTACACTGGTTAAGAGTTACAGTTGATTGGGATACCACAAATGAATAAATACTCTTTTGTGCAATTAAAATACCAACCTTAAGGCAGCATTAGAATATTTTGCATAACATTTACTTCAGGTTTTCGTGAGAGAGGAAAAAAAAAAAAAACCCTTCATTTGATGCAGTTCCAGGGTCTTTCTTTCCTGCCAGGGTTTGAAATAGCCTATATTTAAATGTACAGAGGTTTCTTCAGAGAACCACAGGCAGAGAATTAGAAGTCTGTAACTGGAAGCATCTTTTGGGGTTGAGAAATGTAAGCTATTGTGAAAGTTCAACAATACATGATGAAATAATTAAATCTTTTGGAAACGATTGAACTGGAGGTTTTCAAATAAGCAAATCTACATTTGCCATTCAGAATTCTTTTCATGGAAAGCTGGTGTGTCTCCCTCCTGTTTAGGTAATTAAAAAGTCGCCTGATGATCATTCATTATCAAACATTTTTGCAAATAGAAAAAAATGTTTGGGGGCTGAGATCTTGCTTGCAAAATTTCATCCTTCAAAGGAAGTCTTTCTCCAGAAGCTATTATTCCCTATCGGAGTGGGATTAAAAGCGTTACTTCACGCCTAAGTAACGTGTGTGTTCACAGCACAGAGTGTCTCTCCCTTGGTGGCTGGGTTCCAGTGCCTGCATTTTATGTAGATGCCATGTGCCATCCTGAAAAGCTGGACAGTTTCCAGTGGCATTAGTGTTTGGAGGAAGAACTGTTGCTCCTTAGAACTTTACTTCTCTTATGAACATTATTGTCTCGATTTATTTTAATGCAATGAGTGGGAAAGAAGGTGGGAATAAAATGCTACACAGAAGCCTCTATCTAACCGTCCTGCTGGTTTGGGCATCACAAAAAAGTGGCACAGGAAAACCTTTGAGAGTTTGGAGCCTGCTGTGTGAGAGAGATAAAAGTAGAAACAGCAAATTGGCTGCAATACAAATGGCAGGTGCATTTGTTCACTGGAGGCAAGTTGGCTATTTAGTTTTCAATGACCAGCTTGTCTCTCTAAGATTCACCTTTCAAAGTCCTCCCTTTTGCCCTCAACTTACATCGCTGAAGCTCTGCTTCGTCTTGAATCCCTATGCTCCGGGTAACGGTGACTCTTTACCCTGTTTCTTTCGGGGAAAAAAATGTCCTGGTCCTCTTCTCTGTTTATTGCGTATTGGAATTAAAAAGAAAGAAATGGAAAACTTGCTGAAGCTAGCACAGTGGAGCACCATAGCCAGAGAGAAAGCAAATGTGTACTGTGTGTGGATGGTTTTGTCTTATCTTATAAACGCCAACTGAGGGGAGCGGAACTCTCCCACAAAACACTGGGATTCTGACCTCCCTGCAACATTTCTACAGATAGCAGAGAATTCAAAGCCTTTGTTCCCACTGCCAGGATGGAGCTTAAGAGATGCAGGTCAGAGGAGAAGAATTCAGAACTGAGAGGCTGATGACAGCAATCTGTCTTCACTGAAAGGAGATGGAGCGAGGTGACAGCTGTCCAACTCCCTGCCTCAGATAAGCAAGGAGAAATGACTGCTTTCTGGGTACAGCTCATCTGGACAAAAATTAATTCATTTCCCCTTTACATAAAAACACACATAACCTTGAAATGTACATGACATACATGCCAACCATTACTTATTTTTGTACCTAGCGTTATTATATTGGTTGGTCCTTCACCTCTGTTTCCATCATTATTAACTACCTTAGCAATTCCTCTTTTGAACATCTTTGGTAGAGATGGAAAAGATCACGGTAGGCTCTTCCATAAGGACTTCGTTTTAGGGATTCTAAAGTATATGGAATGAACAAGGTCATATGATTTTAAGGCCTATTCTAGTCAACAAAATGGCAAATTGATCTTGGGCAACAATCAAAAGAAGAGTGTATAACAAATAAGTGATTTCTGAATTGCACAGTTGTTTGGTAATGAACATCAATTTATCCAATATGCTTGTCCCAGGCTTAGCTGAAAATTGATGAAACAACGCTGTCTCAAAATTGTTTCTCTCCTTTATGAAATCAAAGGCCTCTGAGTTTAGGCAGGTGAATAGAATTCCTATTCAAAATTCAGTTTGTTTGCAAATGAATGACTAAACTGAGTGTCCCCAGGATGGGGCCTCTTCTGCCTGCTCCTGTAGTGGAAGAAGAGGGGGCAAAACTCAGATGTTTCACTTTTCAAGTGGGATTGATCATGCCATAGAAATGTGCACCGTAAAGAATGAAACAGTAGAAATGGCAGTAGAAGCTAGTGCTGGATACCAACAAAAAACCTCTCAGTATTCTCAATGGATAGAGTTCCTGAGATATTACTGCATTTTAATTCAGTAAGAAGGAAACAAAGTCATGCATATGTTTTGAGTGCCATAAAAGTAAACTAAAGTATACAAAAGTAAACCTTGACCTCCAAATGGAATACATCATTTGATATAGCAAACTGTTTTAAAACTTCTTGAATGTGGGAACATTTTCTCTATGAGTATACTTGGGAGATTAACTTATGCTTGAGGTAAACTATATTATTTGTTTTTCCTTGCCATAGACCTCTAAACACTGCTACAGCAGAATATATATATATATATATATTATATATATATATATATATATATATTATATATATATATATTATATATATATATACACTATATATATATATACACACACACACATATATATACAGATGTACACAATTTAGTTAGATTTGTTGAAGTTCATTGTACATTAAGTTAATGGACAATGTTAGGTGATGAACAGGACCTTCACTACCAGCAAACTGTGACTACCGTTCTGAGGCATGTGACTCTATCAAGTTCAGGACTACCTATTCTTATGTTCCCACCGTGAGAAGATGTGAAGGGGTATGATAACACCACCTAACGTTTACTGAGCACTTACTAAGTGTCTTGCACTTATGAATTCATTGAATCCTCTTTATCACACTAGGAGATAGGTACCATTAATATTTCCACTTTAAAAATAAGGAAACTGTTACATAGAGTTGTGTAAATAGCTATGTTCCTGCTAGAAGATCCGGGTAGGAAAATGATCCAATGTCTTTTTTCTCAGTCTATCCCTGATCTGTTTGGAAATTTTACACCTTTCTATACAACTTTCTAGTGGAGGGCCTCTCAACCTTGCACTACTGACATTATGGGATGGATAACTTTTTAGTGGGAGTTGTCTTACTTATTTACAGAATGTTAAGCAACACCCTGGCCACCAGCTACTAGATGCTAGCAGCTCCTCTCCCCCTTCTCCCGCCCCCCAGCCAGTTGTAACAACCAAAACTGTCTTCAGACATTACCAAACATCCCTAGGGAATAAAACTATCCCTGGTTGAGAATCACTGCTCTAGAGGGTTGTGTTGGATAAGCTAAGGAAGGGCAATGATCTACCAGGCTACAGGTAAAGGTAGATGGCATGGCCTATCTTTCTCAAAGACAATGGTAGCTCCCACAGTAGAAGGCTTGATTCTAAAATCAGATTACTCTCATTGTCTCAGGTCCAAGAGTAAAGTTAACTATGGAGTCTGGTTCTTAAACAGCTCTAAAAAGCATATTAATTTCATTCTTTAGGAGGCTGCTCACTTAATAAATAGGAATAAAGGATGGTTTCACCTATTACCATTGCTTTTAAAAAACACGCATCTCTGGAAACTGCATCCTTTTTAAATAACAAATTAATCAGTTATTTAAAAACCTTCTAATGTATGTTCTTGCTCGACAAGCATCCCGTTTACCTCTCCCATGCTGAACGTGAGCCATGAGGATTCCGGCAGGCTGATACATAATTATTAAAGTCAGTTTAATGCCAATAGACATGAAAAGGTTACTTGTGATTCTCTACTCTGCTTGAGGGAGAAGTGATGGCACCATCTACCAAACTCACAGCAGATGTCACCTCAGCACAAAGCAACAAAACGGCACTTCCCAGGCACTGAAGCAGCAACACAGTGTGAAATACTATCCAACAAAACTTACCAGGAACACCACCATGTTATCTCGCTGCTATGCAAAGCAGACCTGCCAATAACACCTGGCCTGTGTGCAAATAGCTCTCTACGATTTGGTGGAAAATGGAAAGAATCCATTCTTAATGTCTTTCCACTTAGGCTTTCAAAGGTTCTCCTACTTTACTTCCCTGATCCCTCTTTACCAACTTAAGACAGAGGTAACGCTATTCCCCTTTTAGTTCTGGTATTTTCAAGTAAGAATGCCTTTGATACATGGACAGACAGAATGTACTCAGGGGAAGTGCTCAGGGTTGATTACCTGGCAGTGTGTTGTGTACTGAGAGAAATGCTACTCTGCTTTCAGGATGGAAAGCAATGGGAATAATAATATGTAAATTGATGTATCGATTTCTGAAAGCTCAGCGTTATTTCCCCTTGCCCAAAGATTTCACCTCGCCTTATTAACTATTCTAACAACCCTGACTTTTTTTTTTTTGTTTGTGTAATTTTTGTTTCCTCCCATTTAGCACATAGAAAAAAGCATTAGTAACACTCTTGGTTTTAAATGAACCCTATTAATATTCGCCTCTGCAAGGAACTCTGGGATAATTTTGATAAATGTGGCCATGAAGCTGATCTGACAGAGCTGAGTGTGATATTTGTGTGTTCATGGGGAACTGCTTCATGCACAAAACGAGGACAGACAGAGATGGCGAGTCTGGCAGGTCTCTATTTCTGAGCCACAGCTAGCAACCGGAAGGAGAAATGTAATTGTACTTTAAAAAAAATACAAAAAAAACAAGCAATCCTTATGAAGAATCCTTACTTTCTGATTAGTTCTGATTAGGTTATTCACCTATCTGAATCCTCAGCTCTCACAGCCCTGATTGGCCAGATCCAGAATGCTGCAGGGGAGAGTAATGAGAACAAAACCTGGGTATACAGAAAAAGTGAACATGCGAGGCTCAGGCTGCTGCGTTTCTATTTCCCCCAGCAGTGGAAGTTGCCTCTGGGAGACTATATGCCTTGCAGGTGGGATTACATTTCCAGGATGGAAGGGAAAAAAAAGTCAGGCTGTCCTTTCTGAAAAAGCCTTATAGTAGATGTCAGAAATTCTTAGATACAGGATTATTCTATATACACGGGTTGCCTGAAGAGAGCCTCTCAAATGTTGTTAGCTTTAAAGTGGAATACATAAATAAGTGGTATGGTATTGAAGGATTATGAGCAGCATAAAGACAATCATTAATTATGCTAAAGGATTTTCTAGCCTAAGCAACATAAAACTCCAAATATGGGCTCATAGAATAAAAGAGAGAAAATTTAACTTCTTTCTACAACTGCCTCCAAATGTTGCCTTTTCTTCTCTCAAATATTCTTTTATTAACTTTTATTATGAGATTTGATTCTATTTGGGGAACCGGTGTCCATGTTCTCAACACAAAAGTACATAGACAATCACAATGAGCATCTTTGAAGAAGACGTTGGCAGGAAACAAGTAGGGAGTGAAGGTAATAGTGATGATGGTTTGGTGATCATATTTTGGCAAGAGATGGCAAACCTGGGAGAACATGATAATAGGGTAAAAAAATGTGTAAAACCACAGACAGCTCAGAATGCTTGTTCTTGGGGAGGGGGAAAAAAAAGTACAAAAGGTGGGAATTCTTCACAATTTGGATATTCCTTAAGTGTTTCTGAGAAGCAGAATGGAAAGGTTGATGATTACACAGCTATCATTTATTGAGTATGTACTATAATAGCAAGCCTTGTTCTAAGAATGTCTTATTTAATTACCAGATTCTTCTTGAGATGTAGATATTATCATTAAACCCACTTTACACATAATTAAACTCAGGCTCAGAGAGATTAACCAGGCTGCAAAGTAAATTGTGTCACTCTCATAAGACAAAAACCCAGGCTCAAGTTTAAGGTTCCCAAAGTCCCATAGCCTAAAAGGTCCAGTCCTGCCTAACTTCAGAGTAGAAGCTCTTTTTCTCCACTTACTTTTGCTCTTGACAGTTTGATCCTTATATTAGGATGTGGGAAATAGAAATCCCTTTTGATAGGCTATAAGTGAGTTGCTACCCAAGCCATTTTTCATCCATATAATTGTCAGTCTTTCTCTAAACACTCATATAAGCAACTCGTTAACAATTCTTAGAATTGAAAAGGCACAACAAAGCTGTATTTTTTTTTTTTTTTCTGAAACTGACATGGCTCTCATCATGGGCTGCATTGCCTTTGGGGTGTGATGCAGCCCTACTATTCCTAAGTTGGTTGCTGGGAGCCTGCACCTGGTAGGGGCATCTCCATCTGGTGGTCCAATTAGAACCCATTAAGCACTGAGTTAGACTGCCTGGAAGTGGAAAATATGGAGCAGGGAAGCTCAGCTTGGGCCACATGACTTCACCTTTGGAAAAAAGAGACAGGAAAAAAAAAAAAATAGAGCCCACACAGCCTACAGAGCAATTGTTCCTGCACAGCAACTCTGGTCTAATTGATTTGGACGCCACAGCTAATTTTCCCTCAGACATCTGTTAGCACACATTAGTGGATGTCGTTAGGTAGGAAGGCACAGAGTAGATGGGGAGCAGAGCTCAAAGGGCCTGGTTTGGGGAGACTGGAGCAGACGGAGGAATGACGACAGACAGAGTCTGCCAGCACCCCAGCCACATCAGATACTTCTGCTGCAGCAACCCTGAAAGGAAATAGTAATGCCTGGAAAGCCATGGCAGTTGTGCATAATAGTCTGATCCTTTTCTGTGTTTGCCCAAATAATAAGTGTTTTCTGAACTTCCAGGGGCAAAAGAAAGGTGCTCCAGACATCAACAGAGCCAAAGCAAACATGAAATAAAGATAAGCACTGTCAATGCTCCTTTTCTTCTTGCACCAAGTCCCATTCATTCTTGTATTTCCGACACAGCATTGCAGTGATGATTCCAGGGCTCACTCATACATGAGTTAGGCAAGTGATAAAATGCTGGTCAGGTCAGGGTTGTCCAAATCATCCCCCATTGCAAAGGGCTGAGAAGTAAGTCCTGTTTTATTTATTCTTTCTTACGCAGCTGTTCTCAGATACTTAACTGATGCCAGAATGCAGTTTCTATCCTTTGGGACATGTTTTGCAGTTGAGCAAGTCAGAAAAATCATCTGATGCCCTCAAGGAAATCCTCCCCAAGCTGGTCTACACTGATGACTACTCTCCCAATTAATACATTTAAAAGATTATGATCCTCTTTCAGGAGCAGTACAGCATTATGCATTGCAAATAAGCTGGAGAAAGAAAAGGCTACATCTCAGTCCAAAACAAAAAAATCCTACATATAGGCAAATACTTCTATCAGTGATATAGACCTAATCTTTCCCTCACAGCTCCTGGCCTCCATTATAACGTATGCCTCTAATCATTTCGTTCCCCTCTGAAGATCTTTACTTACCCTAGTCCGCAAGGTAGAGTCAAATAACCTTCACAGCATGTTCAAAGCTCATTATAAGCTGGTGTCAACTAATTATTCCAGCTTCATCTCCCCAGATTCCTATGTTCCTCTTACTCCATCCAAAATGGCCTACTTGTTCTTTCCTGAACATCCCAGCCAATTCTATATCTATGTGTCTCTTTCTTTTGACTACCTGGACAACTCTGGTTTTTATTCAAGGCCTTGTCCCGCATCATCTTCTCAGTGAAAACCTCCTCATACTCCAGGGAAAGGGTCATTCCCTCTCTGTGTGTCAACCGGAATTTGCTCATATTTCCATACATTTTGTTACACATTATAATGTTTTATTTGCATTCCTATTCTTTCTTCTCCTCAACTTCCCTCCTGGGCATCCACATGAACATCTAGCCTGTGATGTCAGGGCTACGTTTTTAGTCATCTTTGAACTTCCAAAATCTGGCACAGTGCTTGGCATATAATAGGCCCTTAATAAATATCTGCTGAAAGGATGGATTTATGAACAAACTTTGCCACTGAATATACTGTTTTGGTAGCAGGTGGTGGAGTAACTCATTATTGGAGAAGAGTATCAATGATAGGCCTTCTGAATGACAAGGTATCTCTCACTTGGTAGAGTTAACAAATTTATCCATCTTGAAAAACTTTGTTATGTGTATGCATTCTTTACATAAGATGGCAAAGAAAGAATCACCAGACATAATGTCCTGGATGGTCACCCAGTCTACCAAAGGAGGAGTATTTTGTGCAGTGCAGTTTTAAGGACTAAATTATGGTGGATTATATCTGAGACCTTGAAAAATTATTTTAAAAAGTGGGGTGACAACAGATAATGCAGAAGGTACCCACAAAAGAATATCTCCAAATAGTGTGACTTAGCTATGGACCATCCACCAGAAGAAATATAAAATAAACAGAGTCACATGACTTACATTGTGACTAGATCAAATAAATATAAATGTAACAATAGTCTTTCCTATAAGCAGCTTTGACTTCCATACTATCTTAATGATAGGAGAGGGGAGAACCAAATTGAAGTACTTATTTAGTACTTATTATATATCAGGCACTATGTCAAGTCTTTTTATGTTGTTTTAGACAAAGTATTCTCATCCACATTTAAAAGGTTAGAAACTGAGGTTTAATGAAATGATACAACTCATCCAAGTCACAGATCTCAAGCTATTGTACCAAAATCAAACAAGTTCTGTGGTTTCAAGGCCATGACTCTTTTCACTATGTAATAACTTTCTACTTATTTTCTGCACTATGATATGAGACAAAATAAAATATGATGCAGAGAAGACACAGGAATTAAAACTAAAGATGGCTGAGGAGCTATTGAAATAGAAGAAGTGAAAGGCAGTGCAACAATGGCTGAAGTGAGGTGCACTGCTGTAACTCTTGTGGGAGTTGATGCTGTGCAAGTTCAGCTGAGCACAGAACCTCCCCTTGGTTCACTCTCAGACGATGATTAAGAGACAAATACAGTGCTTGCATTATAGAGGATCGCAATGTCCTAGTGGAGCTCGAAGCCAGGGGTGTCCATCTGTCCTAGCTTTAATGGGATTGATCAGGCTTTGCCATCTCTGCTTTCTGCCAAATAGAATCAGGAGGCATCCATGTTAGTAATTTGGGAACAGTTTTTGGCTACATAAGTGGCTGTTAGAATTTATGGACAGTAAAGCTTGATTCAGGGCCAGCCTGTAGCAAAACCAGGGAGTAGATAGTTCATCTTCTCTACGTTCCTAAGTGTTCCATTCTTGCCAGGGATCATTAGTCAGGAAAGAAAGAATTTGAAACATTCCAGTACTTTGTAGCAAGGTGTTGGTGGCATCTGCTACCTCTTTCCTTCACCCTCTCCCAACAAAAAGCTGTTTGCTGTGCAAAAGCTTTTAAGTTTCATTAGGTTCCATTTGTTTATTTTTGTTTTTATTTCCATTTCTCTAGGAGGTGGGTCAAAAAGGATCTTGCCATGATTTATGTCATAGAGTGTTCTGCCTATGTTTTCCTCTAAGAGTTTGATAGTGTCTGGCCTTACATTTAGGTCTTTAATCCATTTTGAGTTTATTTTTGTGAATGGTGTTAGGGAGTGTTCTAATTTCACTTTTTTACATGTAGCTGTCCAGTTTTCCCCACACCACTTATTGAAGAGGCTGTCTTTCCTCCATTGTATACTCTTGCCTCCCTAGAGTCAGTCATACAGAGTGAAGTAAGTCAGAAAGAGAAAAACAAATACCATATGCTAACATATATAATATGGAATCTAAAAACAAAATGGTTCTGAAGAACGTAGAGGCAGGACAGGAATAAAGATGCAGATGTAGAGAATGGACTTGAGGACATGGGGAGGGGGAAAGGTAAGCTGAGATGAAGTGAGAGAGTGGCACTGACGTATATACACTACCAAATGTCAAATAGATAGCTAGCGGGAAGCAGCCTCATAGCACAGGGAGATCAGCTCGGTGCTTTGTGTCCACCTAGAGGGGTGGGATAGGGAGGGTGGGAGGGAGACGCAAGAGGGAGGAGATATGGGGATATATGTATATGTATAGCTGATTCACTGTGTTATACAGCAGAAACTAACACAACATTGTAAAGCAATTATACTCTAATAAAGATGTTAAAAAAAAAAAAGGTGTTTGCCTTTTAAACTCTCTTAAATTCTGCATCTGTAGAGTCGTTGCAATAGAGGTTATAATAGGGTGGTTACTTCTATAAGCATCTTTGCTGATTACTCATAAAGCTGCTATTTTTTTCTTTTGTTGACTGGATATGAGGGTCTCTAGCTGCCTCAGCTATTTCTCACCTCTTATTTTCTTGGATCAATTAACTGTTTTTTTTTTTCTGAGGAAGGAGAACTCTGGATGTATAAAAATGAATTTTTAATGTCAATGATCAGCCTTCAGAAATTAAATAAAAATATCAATGATTTCACTTTCTTTTTCTATTGCATGCATATTTTAACCAACATCAATTGCTGAACCAGAGCAGAGAGGGAGGTGGGGTTAGGTACTATACATGTTTTTTATTTATTGTTGTATTTTATTTATTGTTGTTGTATTGTTGTATTTTATTTATGTATTTTATTTATTGTTGTTTTTTATTTATTTATTTATTATTTATTTATTTACTATACATGTTTTTAAATTTATTTTATTATTTATTTTTTGTTTTTTATTTATTACCTCTGAGGAAAGCCAGAGGTCCTGATTACTTACCCTACTTAACAGGGAATCTGTCTCTTTAAACAAAAGATAAAGTGTTCCATGCAGCTCAGGGATTAGTCTTTGTGCACTGCCTCCCAAGCTAGATTCTCTCCGCTCTGTGCCTCGGAAAGCTGACCATATGAATTACGTCAGTGGCATCCTTGCCTCTGGCTTCCAGTTGGTATTGACCGGTGAGGAACACTGCTGAGAGATTTGAAGGACAGAGGAGAGTGAGGTCTAGGTATTTATTGCCCTGGCTCCTGTAGAAGTGTCTCCATGGGCTGCCTGCAGTCTCCCACTGCAGTCCCAGCTCTTGTCAGAGGCTCTCAGCACACAGCTCTCTCTTTTTCTGGCTTCTATTAACTGCTGCCTTCCATTACCTTCTTCAGAGACCTAGAGGTGATTACAGCTTCCTGAAGTTCCTAGCCCCAGGGCATTGCACTATCCCCTGTGATTTCCATACCCCCTGCCTCTTGCCCAAATATTAAAAAATACTCTCTATTAAACGCCTTTGAAATTATCCAATTTGTGTGTGCCATCTGTTTCCTGCAGGGACCCTGACTGATAAAGCCCTATAACTCAGATTTACCTTTATTTTGAAGCCTGAATATGGTCCTTGGGGAAATTAGAAAAAAAAAAAAATCCATCCACTAAGTCATAGGGTTGAAAATGGGCAGTTTAGCCTAGAAAAGCACCAGGAAACTAGATGAATTTCCCATGCCAGATACTGGCCATTATAATGTGGCTCACATTTACCCACTAAAGTATGCTTCCCAGCCAAGGTTTTAATAGCAAAATAAAAGGTTTGGAGTCAGCTTTGCTCTCCCCAGGCCAAGGGCATATTTCCCAGTTACTTCTAAATGACTTCTTTTTTGAAAGATCCAAAATATGAGTCGCTATGAAATGTCTGTCTTTTTTCCAACAGCCATAAAATTTATTTGTTTCAGCAGTGTGATCAATGACATCTTGTGAAAGATAAATTGTGCCTTGGAAGGCCACAGCACAGGGCACACTGGAGTCCAGAATTCCAACAAGACTCTAGTAACAAGTCCAGAAATTCCAGGAAGGTGTCAAATAAGTTTTAAAAAGTGCACAAAATATTTTAAATGGTGATCTAACGAAATCTTCTTCCATGACCACCTCCAGCGGAAACCTGGTTGGCAGTAGCAGTAAGGGACATATTTGGGAGCCTCATTCCCCTCCAGAGGTATGGAATCTGCAATTGAAAGAAATCAGAGCTTCGGCACCTGGCACAGCTCAGAGCTTTGAATCATCAAGGCCGGCCCAGGAGCAGCAAGGTGAATGACGGTGACCTCCCTTGTCATGTTTTAGCCTCCTATACATTTGGAACAAAAAAATGGGGGTTTAAAATAGCTTTCTTGCAGGTTCCATGTGACTCGTCACTGGACTCAGACAGCACAAAAGGGCTGATTAGTGAGGCAAAAAAAGAGGATCTTCTCCTGAGATGACTTCCAAAAGCTGCTTCTTGCAGCACAAATCTCCCTTTGAAAATGCAGAACTTGCTGGGAAAGGCAACAGCATTCTCCCCTCTAAATGACTGAATTTTGCTTGGAAAAAAGATTGTTTTTTAAAATGAAGATCACCTTCCAGCTCCAACAGTCTTTACTTGAGGAGGAAATGAAAATTCAAAGGACATTCTTTCCCCAAAGCCATTACCCTAGCCTATTTCCCACTGGCCTTCAGCAAAAAATTCAGCCTCTTCTTCCCAGAGAGTTGTGAACAATGGCTTCCTGACCAGCTCTGGCTGCCAGTAGAGTCACAGGGAGGTCACTTCTACTTTGGGTGCCCACACAGGATGTGACAAAGGCACCATGCATGTCAGGGCTGCCAGCTGAGAGGCCCGTGTAGGTGCTGATCACTGAAATGGTGCGGGAGCTGGGGAAGGGAATGATTCCATTTTCCTCTCCTGATGAAGTAAAATCAATCCCTGGGGGAATACAAGTGGAACAGCTGCCATCCTACCACCAGTTGCTTCAGAACGGCTTGCACCCATTTATTCTTTAAATGTTGAGCAAAGCACAGGGAAACAAGGAGAAGTGCTAAGATGTGAAGTGAGGGAAAGATAACAGAGGAAGGTGAGATTTAAAAGAAGAAAAGGTAGTGGTAGGGAGAGAAGCCATGAGCTGAAGAATTGCCACTCCAGGCTGGTCAGTGATCCAAGTACTTCAGGATGGCGGATAGAGGGTCAACAGTGGATGCTTCACAAGGATACCCTGACTGATAGCTTATGATTGTGGACAAAGTCCTCTGTGCATACAGCTGGCAATGAAGAGAAAGGAGAGGAAGAAGAAGGACAATGAAAGATAAAGGAGAAGACAAAGAAGAGGAGGAAGAGAAGGAGAGAAGGAGAGACAGAGATAGAGATGGAGATAGAGATGGCAGGGGGAGAAGGGAGGGAAAAGACAGTACATACATCATAATTAGAAACTTAGAGGAAAATAGAAGAAAAATTGCACGTGGCTTTTGTTTTATTTCCCTCTTATTCCATTGAACATCTTGGGTTGGAGCTTTTACAAATAAGTACTCATTTTTGATTAAGGGAACATTCATATAGAATGTATACCCTCTGTACAAATTTATTATAAGGATTGCTTCCTCCCCAGATCTTGTACAAAAAACTCTTGAATAGCTTTATGCCTCCAAGTCCCTGGTGGGTGGACGCTGTGCCAGTGAGGCCAAGAAGTTCAGTGTTAAAGGATACTGGGGCAACAAAACAAGACATTCTGTAAGAGTTCTAGTGTTTAAACTCCCATTAAGAGGAAGTTATTCACTTGCTAGCTACCAGTTCCCAGGCATTTAGGCTCCATTACCCAGGACACCGTTTTCAGAAAGGGTTCACACTCGTGCATTCTGGTAGCAAACAAGTCATGTGATATCGTTCCAGGGGCTCATGGGCTCCCAGACTTATCCCACATCCCATTGCTAAGCTGGATGGGATTTGATTGTACATGCTCTTTGGCCTCTCTAACCTGGTGGAGAGAATCAACCGGTTCTGAAGCAAAACTTGTTCCTACTAAAGGCAGCAGAGTAGAACGCAGAGTGAAAAGACTGGAAATGAGATTGGAGTAAGGATGTTATCCTGGCTCTGACTCAGTGGTGAGGAAAGGAAGATGGTCACCCTGAAGCCCTGTGGCACTGTCCATCATCATCTGCTGTTCATTGTCATCAAAAGTAAAAATTCTTAATTTACAACTTCAAGTATCTATCTTTTTATTATATTTGAGAACTATATATCCCAGTCCCAGATCTGCAGCCCTGACTGCTAAGGTCAGGTGTTCTATTCAATTAGATCATGGTTATTGAGCTTCTACCTCAAGGCACTTTGGAGAGAAACAGGCAATTTATTCATGATTTTTTTCCTACCCTCAGTGGTCTTACATTCCAGAGAAGGAAACAGGCATATAGACAGCAATAGAACAATGAAATGAGTGACACCATGGAAAACAACAACAAAATAAGAGTTTTGAGGAAGGACATATCACTTATGGATGCTGGAAAAGTCTCTTTGAGGAGATAGCCATTAAGATGAACAGAAACACTGAAGAACATCGAAGGGGTGAAGAAAAAATTCCAGGCTGAGGAACACTTTGTGTAAAGGTTCCAGGGTGGCAAAGTTCATGAGTTTTCCAGGGATAGTTTTCCAGAGAAGTCGCTTGATAAGACTCATACATGGGGAAGGTAAGTAAATGTAATAAGAGACATGGTTGGAATGTCAGGTTATAGGAAATGCATGTGAAAGATGAAGGTCAGGCTAAAGTGTGGTACTTTATTAATAGGTATTAGTCAGTAATGTAGAATCATTCAAGTGTTTTTGCATAGAAGAGTAACAGACGCTAGTGTGTTTTTAAAGGCAGCTTGAATAACAAGATGGATTGGAGGGTTTTAGATTAGAGAAAATTGCTAAATCTGCTTTTCTTTCAATCCAACAAACACTTAATGCTTAACTTTTGAACACTGTGCTGATTTCCTATTGCTGCTATAACAAATTACCACAGACTTGGTGGCTTAAAGCAGCACAAATCCATCTTTTTACAGTTTTAGAGGTCAGAAGTCCAAAATGGGTCTTACTGGTCTGAAATCAAGGTTTTGGCAAGGTTGTGGTCCTTCTTGAGGCTCTAGGGGAGAATCCACTCCTTGTCTTTTCCAGCTTCTAGAGGCTGCTCACATTCCTGGTATCCCCGCCCCTCCATTTTCAATATTGGCAGTGTAGCATCATCAAATCTCTCTCCTCTCTGACTCTTTTTTTTTTTTTTTTTTCATCATCACATCTCCTTCCCTGACTTATTTATGGACCCTGGTGATTACACTGGGCTGACTTGGACAATCCAGGATAATCTCATCTCAAAGTCCTTAGCTTAATGACATCTGAAAAGTCCCTTTTGCCACGTGAGATAACATATCACGGGTTCCCAGGATAAGGATGTGAACATTTTCAGAGTAGAGGCATTATTCTGCCTACCACAGACACAGAGCTCAGAGTATAAAGTATAAAGAGAGAGGGTAAAGTGTGATGCTCCAAGCATGAACTCCTAAAAACCTGACCTAGATTTCAGCCAGTGAAACTGACCCTATTCATAGTTTTTCACTGGCAGATCAAAAGAGTCTGGGAGGAAGGGGCTTCAATTAGAATTTTGCTGTCCCACCTATATATTCAAACCACTTTGCATTAACACTTCTGATCAACACTGAATAAAGATTTAACAAGAATACAAAATACTACGTTCACATAATATCATGGAAAAAGTAGAAAAATAATTTTTGCAAAAAAATAGATTAAATATTTAGAAAACCAAGATCACTCCTTTGTCCTTACCTGAAAAATTAGCAACAAAGGGTCTGACATTCATAGTCACATTTACCACCATGCGGTAATGTTCTATTCCAAGATCACAGAACAATAGTGACCTCTGTTTGGGATACTCCTTTCTAGGGCTTGAAGCTTCAAAAGGTTTAGTTATTTTTTCTTATTCTGTATTATATTTTTCATGCTCCAGGAACATGAAAATATATTCTGAAATATAAGTATAGATGATATAAGAATGTAGTACAAAGATTTGTGGCCTGGGATTCAGGGAAATACCATGATGGTCCCTGATTTGCTGTATGATTAGGACCAGACTAATGAACATTATCATGCCTCAATTTTCCTGTGTGTTACTCAAGTATTAAAAAATATTGGCTCTAGGTATGCTATGGAGATGTTGTGGGATGAAAAGAGATAGCGTATGTGAAAGTCCTTTGAATAAAGTTCAAAATTAATGGACGTTACTGTCCATTCATTGGCCATATGCAGTTTGTCATGCATGGTGCTATAATGGGGATACAGTGATAATAACATGTGGCCTAAAGCCAAGAGTGGACGCGCATAACCTGAAAACAAGTATAGTGAATTGTGATCAATGCCATAAGAGAACGCATAGAAATTGTGTTCACTTACCTTATATAACAGCTGAATGGTTAGAGATGAACGTGATAATTTGAGGAATCTATTTAGAATGATGTGGGCAAGTGTTCTCTAGAAGTCAAAAGGGTTTCTTGGGACTTCCCTGGTGGCGCAGTGGTTGGGAATCTGCCTGCCAATGCAGGGGACACAGGTTTGAGCCCTGGTCTGGGAGGATCCCACATACCGTGGAACAACTGGGCCCGTGCGCCACAACTGCTGGGCCTGCGCTCTAGAGCCCATGAGCCACAACTGCTGAGCTCTCATGCCACAACTGCTGAAGCCAGCGCACCTGGAGCCCTGCTCTGCCACAAGAGAAGCCACCGCAATGGGAGGCCCTCGCACTGCAACAAAGAGGAGCCGCCACTCACCCTGCAGCTAGAGAAAGCCCGTGCGCAGCAACGAAGACCCAACACAGCCAAAAATAAATGAATGAATGAATGAATAAATAAATAAATAAATTTATTTAAAAAAAAAAAGAAGTCAAAGGGGTTCCAGCCTTTGGAAGATAGCAATATATCTCGCATACAAAACAAAATGTAAATGACTGCATTTGACAGTGCTTTCAGCTCACAGGTAAACTAATGGACAGGAATAGGGCTCTTTGCGACTCACTGCGGACCACGTTTCTCAGTCCTGGCTCACTCTCTGACCTATTTCAGGATCAGTCGTATTTGTCATTCTTCAATCGTGTGTAGAAGGAATAAAGAGTGATTGGATAAAAGTGACAGTAAATTCCATATGCTTCCTTTTAAAATCACTTATATAGCAAATCTGCTTAGTCTACATGTCAAGAGAGGATTTTTTGAGCTAAGGTTGCAAATTCCATGTAGGTTCTGAAATTCTGGCTGTTCTTACTTCATCACTATTTTCAAAGAGTTTTCAGTAGGAGTACATCTAACATTATAACTAAGCAAGAGATGGAAAAGGAATCCTGTTTTATGTTTGTGTTTTTTTTTTTTTTCTGCAGCTTTTTTGATTTGATAGGACTACTGAAGCAGTAACTACATTAAGCCCAGGGGCTTGCCTTTTATAAAATAATATTTCTTATTCCATGATTACAAAGAAGGATATCAGCTCTCCATCCTCACTCTGATACTGATTTTGTTTATTTATTTTTACCTCTGGGATGTATACCTGCCACAAAAAAGAATATAAACTAGGGGATAGAATTGTCATGTAATAACAATGTAATGTTTTGCATATGAACACAAAGATGATGTACTTGACTGAATGAGAGTCATTAGGCTGTGTCCTTCTCATATTGGGGATGGATAAAATTGGATCATCCTCATTTCTGCCCATTCTCTTCCATGATCAAATATATATGTTGAACTCATTTGGGATAAAGTGAAATCTGGTAAAGAGCTAGCCAGTTCATGTAGGAATATGAACCATAACTAAAAATATGATTCCAACAGATAAAATGACATAACTGACCCAGATCATAACTGTACGTATTATGAACAGAAAGCAGAGAGCACAACATATTATACAAACATTCTTCAAAGAAGACTAGTTCTAATTAACTCTCTGAATGTAAAAATTATTTTTAATAACAAAGTCATCTTCAAGTTCAGAAAGGCAACTCTATAAAATATGATTTCAGGGCCCTTTGCCTCCACTGTCCATATTTTCTATGCTCTGTCAATGCCTCCTTCCTCTGCTAGAGATCTCAAGTGCTTACCACAGACCTTACTTTTCTGTTATTGGAGGAAAGGTAACCAAGAGACAAATCCTCACCAAGGCATTAGGGATCTAGATACATCATCCCCTGAGTAGTTTGTATTCATCGATTTGCAGATTCACTGAACAAATCTCAGTATCTACTACACCCCTAGCAGTAGCCAAATATGACATTTATAAAGTGAACGGCGGAGAAACAGCCTGATATGCAATAAAGAGGGATGCAGAGTAAAACCGACCTATAAGAATTCTGGGTGTAGCCTTTATGAAGTTAGTACACATCACTCATGCCAAAGACTGACCTTGACCATAGCACTTACTAAGACCTCTTCTGAAGAGATTTCCCACTAAAGTAAGGATCCACTGACAGTCTAGTTTATTTGTGAATGCTGCAGACCCACTGGTTCCTAGGAACCCTCACTTTGGACATTGCTTTGCTTATTGGCTTTTACTACTTTTATTACTTTTACTAATAAAGCAAAGATGAAACAGTTAAGAAACTTAAATACTTGAACCAGGTACTAGATTATAGGTAAGTGCACTTCAGTGTGTAAGAGGTTATTTTGGAACTTTTAGTTATACATGCATATGTGATTTATCTTCATGTAGAGTTATCTTTTATTTTTTACCTTCCTATCATCTTTTCTTTTTTTTTTTTAACATCTCTATTGGAGTGTAATTGCTTCACAATGGTGTGTTAGTTTCTGCTTTATAACAAAGTGAATCAGCTATACATATTCTTTAAAGAATTATACCTACTTGCTGGGGCTATTGTACAACTGATACAGTGCTGGTCATCTGACTCAAGCTAGCCAACCAGAATACTGTTCCCCTTAGAAAGAGTGCTTGGTTAATGAGTAGGCATGTGACTGTAACAGGACCAATCAGAGTCTTTCTTTTCATGGGCTGACAAGGCTGAAGAAAGAGAAAGAGAGAAGGAGGGGAGAGGAGAAAGAGAGGGAGAGAGAGAGAGAGAGAGAAATTTACAGATTCTCCTTTAGGGTCACTTTTCCATTATATGTAAAATCCCTGAGAATAAGGTTAACATAGAAGAAATCACAGCCAAGAGGTACAGAAAGAAATGTAGCACTTATGACATCATTTGAACTTCTGGATCCAACCATGCCTGAACTTAAACCACCCCTATGTTTCCCAGTTAAATGAGCCATACCTTCTCCTTTCTACTTAACTTACTTTGATATGAGTTTTTGCGATTGATTTATTCACCCTAAAAAATAAAAGACCATGGCTATGGTTTGAACATACACACACACACATACACACATACACATATACACATGCACATACACATACGGGATGAATGAAATAAAATAGAATTGATTTGACAAAATGAATTTGTTTTGAGGAAAAGGGCATACTGCGTGTATATAATATACCTGCACCTTCCTGTGTCATGTGTTAACACAGGTATTTGAGAATGAATGGCCTTTATTCCAGTGAAACTGTAATGGGGTGGCATGGTTACAGTGGGAACAGCATTCTACTGGAAGTTAGAAGGGACAAAGTCTTCTGAATTACCTACAGTGAATATGTTTTACTTTTAAAATCAGAAAAAGAATGAAGGCAGCTCCATTTTGGAAGTCAATCAAGGAGGGTGTGGGTTCTAGTATCAATTCTGCTACAACTGGCCCTTTGATTATAGTTTCCTCCTTTGTAAAATGGGGTGGGGTGGGGGGGGGTGGAGCAGTGGCTTTCACGCTAGACTTAATGATCCCTAGGTGGTTTGTGGAGCATCTTGAGGGGTGGAATGTGAGATGGAGCTACAAAGTAGGGCTTCCATACCCTTCCACCCTGCTTTCTAGAACAGCTCTAAACATATCTCTTTTATCTACTAAGTTTCAGCTTCAACTGAAGGTTTACTGTGATTTAAAATTTGGGGAGGATGGGACTTCCCTGGTGGTGCAGTGGTTAAGAGTCCTCCTGCCAATGTAGGGGACACGGGTTTGATCCCTGGTCTGGGAAGATCCCACATGCTGCGGAGCAACTAAGCCGGTGCGGAGCACCTAAGCCCGTGCACCACAACTACTGAGCCTGCGCTCTAGAGCCCGCGAGCCACAACTACTGAAGCCCACGCACCTAGATCCCGTGCTCCACAACAAGAGAAGCCATCGCAATGAGAAGCCCGTGCACCACAATGAAGAGAAGCCCCCGCTCGCCGCAACTAGAGAAAGCCCGTGCGCAGCAACGAAGAGCCAGCGCAGGCAAAAATAAATAAATAATAATAATAAATGAAATAAAATTTGGGGAGGGAAAGTTTAAAACTACTGGGCTTGATGATCCCTAAGTCCCTTTTGCTTTTAACACTCTTTGAAGTTAATTTCCAAATTAAATTTTCTACCAAAAACGTAGTACCCTATGCATGGAAAATAACCATTTTCTGTAATTGCTTTTACTTAATCCAAGCCTGTTGATTACGTTAGGATACTCAGAATTTTTACCTGTGTAAAGTATGCTATGTAGAAATCAAAAAAGAAAACTTAGTGTGAGAGCTAAAATTAGTGTTTTAGATATGTACTCAGATTCAGAACCCTGAAGGACTAGAGAAAGCATGAACCCAATTTATATTACTGTGACATAAAAGAGGTCTGATAAAGATGACTGTAGATCAATGACTTATGTGCTTCTAAGACACATACAAGTCTTCAGCCTCTTAGCCACAAAGAAATGAACTAAACACAGATGAATAGCATTCATAAACTGGTAAAAGGGATTTGTTTATTTCTTTGTTCTACTTTTCTGAGCTATCTCCCTTCTTCCTCCAGCATTTCCTACATCAAGTATCATAGTTGACCTGAGGAAAGGCACAACATAGCTCCACCAGGGGAGTCAATGGGCTGAGTCTTTTTCTTTTAACCAGGCAGAGCAAGTGTTTTCTAACATAGGAATTTTCATTCAGATCTCAGCTGTGATAACCTAAAGTTCTTATACATGCAAGGAACCAAACAGACATAAATGAGGTCTTTTAATTAGGTGTCTGGATTTCCACTGGCTCACTTGGCTGCATCTCAACTTCAGATGATGAAAAATCACCTGAACCCTCTCTGATGAAAGGCCCCTTGCCCTGGCAATGGGTGCTCATGTGCATCACCAGGAAGGGTAATAGGGAGGCTCACTGATCCAACTGAGCCTGCAGCCCACCTGCTGGAGGAATGGCTGCCTTGCCACACCTCTTGGGTTCTCCCTGAGTTCTCCTGCCCCCAACCCTGTTCCTGGCTGAGCACAGCCATTCTGTGATTTTTGTTACATAGCAATGCCTCCAGGCAGAATATGCTGCCAATAGTTACTTGCTATGGGGGACTGGGAAAATGCAAAGGCTTTCTTTGGGTTTTTCTCTGCCTGTCTTCTCTCTTCCCTTTTTCCCTTCTCTCCACTCCACTTTCATCACCTCCACTCCTTTCCCTTCTCCCCTTCTCCCTTGCCTAAATCTTTTCAGCAATACACTTCTTTACTAGCAGAGTTGTGAAAGTAGCAAAATAAAAGCTGCTTGTGAACTTTTCTCTTATCCTTCCTCTCAAATCTAAGTACAAACTTGGGAAAACTCACAAATACATCAAATCTTTAAAAGAGGCAATGCAAATACTCAGTGATGTTATAATAGCTAAGAAAATTTGAGCACTAATGAAAGGTAGTTTCAAAATCTGAGAGATGGGATCTCTAAAAAGTAGGGATTTAAAAAAAAAAAACTCATTCATCCAATTCACTAAATTTTAATGCTTTTATATCCAAGGCACTAGGGTATGAGAGATACCCAAATAGAAAACAAAATCTCACCATGAAAAATAAAAAATAATAAATTTATAACACTTAGAAGTTTACTTTCTAGTAGACAGGAATATATAGGAGACATGAGACTATTCAGTCTCAAGTTGCAAGGGAAATGTAACCATCGAGAATAGAGTCAGGGTCTAGGAGAGAGCCTGGACTTCTTATACTTACTGTAGTAGTAATGCTTAGTATATTGTCACAAGAACTTTTTAATATTTATACTTCTATTTTGCACAAGTAAAAAGACACTCTCCTATATTAAGTACATAGTTAGTAATTAGCACAGTTAGGATTTGAGGCCAGGTTTCTTTGCTCCAAAGCCCAAGCTCCTTCTAGCGTATCACATAGGAAAGAGAACTCTGCATAACTCAATTAATGGACTATAATTGAAAATGAAACTTACGTAACTATGATCAACCCCTTTTCCTCAGGGGTTTGAGGGAGCAGGCTGCCATGGTCAGGGCTTCATTTTCCTCCATGTGTGGACGTGGTGCTTGTGTGATACAGTCTTTGTGGTGAGAGGTGGAGTTAGGTGGTGGTGGTGAGTACATCCGGAGTCCCTCAACTCCTTCACGTCTCTGCTCAAATGTCACCTGAGCCAGAGCACTTTTCCTCACACTCTAGAAATTTGCAAACACTGCCCCCGACACCGCTAACACTCCTTATTCCCTTTCCTCCTTTTGCTCTGTAACACTCTCTCCATCAGACGTACTGTGTATTTTCCTTGTGTATCTTCTTTATTGGATATCTCCTTTTCTGGAATCTAAGTTCCATGAGGAGAGAGTTGTGTTTTTTTCTTAAACATCTACATACACTGCTCTATTTAGAAGGCATATAGAACATATTATATGAATATCTACTGAATATATTAATCTTTGCTAATTTGGGGGCAGTATGTATAGTAGGAAAAGCTCAAGGATGTCATTCATATTTTCATAACCTATTTTATTTGTTCTCTTAACAAACAATATGACTATATGAAATAAGATACTGACCCAAAACTGATGAAGTTGTTTCTTCTGAGGAGAAAACTGGGAGTGGAAATTGTGGTCAAGGGAGCTTCCAATTTATCTGTGTTGTTTGAAATCTTATCATATATTTTCATGACCTACTTATAAAATTAAAAAGAAGATAAGTAAAAATAGGCAATGAGATGAAATCAGCTTCATTATTTTACTGTTACTACTGTTTTCCTTGGTGAAATTTGCTTAGAAACTTCCAACATGCTTTGCATATGATTGGCACTCAATGAATTAATAAATAAAAGATTTTTCAGTCAATAATAACAAAAGAGTAGTGTGAGAACCACAAACTACATTAGGATTAAAAAATATAAAAGCAAGAAATATTGAGATAAAGGATTTGTTGGGATAAAACAAACTATTAATATTTTTACATAGTCCTTCCTTAAAATCCAAATGACATAAATACAGTTTCATTTATTCTCGAAAGCCCAAGATACAGGAAAAACAGTGTGTTACTACTTTTCCTTTTCAGAGGGCAATGAAATAGTAATAGCAGTAATAGTGATAATTTAATGGCTAATTCTTATTAAGTACATATGCTATATGAGGCATTGTACAAATCACATATACATATATATGGATATGCATATGTATGTGCATGTCTATCTATCTATCATTTATCTATTTAATTTGATGGCTAAAATAGTTCTAGAATTCTTGGATCTGAGATTTGTGTATTTCAATAATTTTAGAAAATTCTTGAACCATTATCACTTCAAATATTTCTTCTGTCTTATTCTCTCTTTTCCTTCTGGAATTTTACCATTTCATGGTTTCACACGGATTAGAATGATTTGTTCTAGGTTTTTTCAACTCCTTATTTTCTATATGTGTTTATTTGGGTAATTCCTATATCTGTCTTAATGTTTTCTTATTCTTTTCTCTCTAGTGTCCCATCTGCTGATAAGATAATCAAATTAATTCTTTACATTGATGTATTTTTCATTTCTAATATTTCTCTTTGGGTCTTTTTTTATAGATTTCATCTCTCTAAGTTCTTCACTTCTTCATGCATGTTGCTGATCTTTCCCATTAAATTCTTTAACATATGTATCTTAGTATTGAAGTCTTTTTTGGTATTTCTAATATTTGGGTCATCTCTGGGCTTGTTTCTATTGACTATATTATCTCTTAATGACGAATTCTATTTTCTTGCTTATATTGTCCCATGATATTTTATAACATGTGAAAAATTGTGCATAACAGAGTAGAGACTGAGGTAAATAATGTATTTGCACTTAAACAAAGGCCAATCACTTCTACTTCTGGGCTGTTAATGTTGAGCATTGGGTAAATCTAGCCTATAGCTGCTCTGAATTTGGACTTTGTTATTTTAGTTATCTACAGTACATCACTGAGGATAAATTCTCCCAGTGACAGATTGATGTGCCTTGGTCTTAATGTAAGATCTGGAGTACAAGAGGTCTTTTCTCAGTTCATCAGTTCTGCCTATGCTCAGGCAGGACTTGTATTCTTTCTCACTGGTATTAGGGATATGGATCTCAACTCTCCTGCCCTTCCCATAATTGCAGATGGCCACTGATTTATACTCAGTGTGAAGCACAAAGTGCAGAAGGGTTTTGTTTGTTTCTTTGTTTGGCTTCTTCCTCAGACATAGAATGGCCCTGAATTTTGCTGCTGCTTCTCCCTCAAGGGTAGACTATAGATTGTCATACCTTAATTAGCGTGCTTCACGTTATTAAATTTTTTACAAATTAAAGGTTTGGGGTAACCCTACGTTGAGTAAATCTATTGGCACCATTTTTCCAACATCGTTTGCTCACTTCCTGTCTCTGTGTCACATTTTGCTAATTCTTGCAATATTTCAAACTTTTTCACTATTATTATATTTGTTATGATGATCGGTGATCAGTGATCTTTGATGTGACTATTTCAAAAAGGTTATGACTTGCTGAAGGCTCAGATAATGGTTAGCAATTTTTAACAGTAGAGTATTTGTTATTTAAGGTGTGCCCATTTTGTTTTAGACATAATGTTATTGCACAATTAATAGACTACAGTATAAACATAACTTTTCTGTGCACTGGGAAACCAAAAAATTCATGTGACTTGCTTTACTGTTATATCAACTTTATTGTGGTGCTCTGGAACTGAACCTGCAATATCTCCAAGGTATGCATGTACAGCTGTCTGGTGTGTGGTATAAAGCCTGAAATGGCTCTTCCCAAACATCTCGAGGACCTTAGACTGCTTTAACTAACATCTCATTCCTTTATCTTCCTTGGTATCACTGTGTTGTATTAAATAGTTCTCTCTTACTTTTAATTCCCAAATTAGCCACTGTTTTTAATTCAAGGCCTATTTATTATTATCAAAGTGCTTGCTAATAGCTTTGTTCACTATTTCTTATACTTTATTCCTTCCTTCTAGGTTTAACTTTTATTTTATTGAAAACATTTCCCACACAGGAGATGTATCAGTGAGGTGTGTGAGTGTTATATCCTTGCAGTCCTTACTGGTTTGAAAAAATTTTTTTATTTTGCTGTCAGTTTTGAATAATGCTTTTACCTGAGTTGATTTCTAAGTAGATGACAGTTATTTTCTCTCAACGCTTTAAAACAGTTATTCCATTATTTCCTGAAATCTACTGAGCTGAAGGTCTTTAATCAGACTGACCATTTTTCCTTTGTAGGCAATCTGCTTTTACTATGTGTTTTGAGACTTTTTTCCTTTGTCTTCCATGTGTTTCAGTTGCATCATAATGTGTCTGAATTTGTAAATGTTTTTATTCTTGGTAGTTTTGATTGAATGAGATTTTTTAACACATGGTTTATGTTTTAGGTTCTGGAAATTTTTTTCAGACCCAGTTCAACTAATATGTCTCCTTAATTTCTTCTATTTTCTCTCCTGAAATTCCTATTAGATGTATACTGCAATTTATTCAATGTCCCATGTCCTATAATATTTTATTTTTCAGATGTTCCATACGTTACCAACCTGGGATTCATCCTTGATGATTTATTTTGATCTATCCTCCAGTTGCTTAACACTCCTTCTGCTGTGTCTAACCTAGAACTTAACTCTTTCATGGAAAGTTTTTTGTTTTTGTTTTTGTTTTAATGTACCTATTCTTTTCTCATGATATCCTGTTCTTGCCTAATGGATAACTTGTTTGAAAATTTAAGCGTAATAATTTAAAGCCCTTTTTAGATTGTCCTACAATCAGCACTTCTTCAAGTATAATCCACCTATATATTGGACTTCCACAATATATTTAATCACATCAAATTATTTCATGAGCTTTATACATTTTAAATCTTTGAATTCATCTTGAATGGAAATTATCACCTGAAATAAGCCCTACGTTGAAGATATTCCCTATGAGGTAGTCTCATGATTGTTCTTGCTAGAGATATATGATAATCATTGGTCTTGAATGTATTTTTTTACATACACTTGAATGAACAATGTCAAGATGTGGTAATCCTGAGCCCAATATCTATTCATTTTTAAAATATTTCTGAATTTGAAAGTAAAAAAGACTTGTGCAGGTATTGGTATATTCCTAATCTCAGATCCAGGTGTCATTAGGGCTACTAGTTCTATTCTGGGTTCTTGGACACGGAGATGGAATTACTCCAGACCCAGTTCTCATAGTGACAAGTCTTTTCTGACTCCTAGCTTAAAGTGTGGAGACCAGTTCCAGCAACTCCACTCTGCAGAGGGTCTCACATCTTACTTAGTTCCAGCTCTCACATTGACATTAAAGTCTCCATCTTAAATATGTGTTTAGCTTTGTGCCATCTGTGAAGAATTGTCAAGGAACAACATTCTTATCATTTTTCTACTTGGCCCAAGGAGGAAGACAGTGCATTTAACATTGTGTGGTTTTATAGTTTTACTAACAGCCACTAATTTTACTTCTCTTATCTAATTGAAGAGAAATGGTAGAAGATCATAAATAATATCATCTGATTTTTAAAATACAGAGATCATAAAATGGGATTTATTCTATCATAGGACATGGATATAATTTGTGTGTATGTGTGTAAGCTTACACAGACATATCTAGTACGTTTACATTATGCCAACAGAACTACTTTCATTTCTAAATTAAATGTAAGTATAGCATAGTTATCTATGAGCATGTCAGAAAATTTATTTTAGAAAATATATTCTTACTTCAATAATGTAATTATTGTTCGAATTACTTCTAGAAATTGAAGTGACTCCTAAGATCTTGGTACTTTGGTAATAAGGCAACACATATTTGTTCACCAAAACTAAATCCCAATGTTAATAATGAAAGTATGTGATTGAGGTTGGTGATACTATGTTCAGTAAATAAATAAAACAGGGGCTTCCCTAATGGCGCAGTGGTTGGAAATCTGCCTGCCAATGCAGGGGACACGGGTTCGAGCCCTGGTCTGGGAAGATCCCACATGCCGCGGAGCACCTGGGCCCGTGAGCCACAATTGCTCAGCCTGCGCGTCTGGAGCCTGTGCTCCGCAACAAGAGAGGCCGCGACAGTGAGAGGCCCGCGCACCGCGATGAAGAGCGGCCCCCACTTGCCGCAACTAGAGAAAACCCTCGCACAGAAACGAAGACCCAACGCAGCCATAAAATATAAATAAATAAATAAAGTAATATTTAAAAAAAAAGAAATAAAACAAAACAAACACTCATAAGGCAGTAAAAATTCTTTTCTTATTGTTCATAAATTTATCAGTAAAAACATTCTCCAAAAGAGTGAAAAGGTTACAACATTTGAAGATGAGTATACCAAAAAGAGTAGACTATTGTGAAGGATAAACATTATCTGAATTAGTAAATGACTCATATTGTTTATAAATTCTCTTATTTATTATCACTTTGTGTGTGTGTGTGTGTGTGTGTGTGTGTGTGTGTACAAATAATCACCTTGAAATCAGAGCAAATTTGTCTAATTTAATCCAAATACTAAATCTGGATATCTGTTTATGGTGTCCTGATCTTTGGATTGACAAATCTAATTAAGCATTTACAACTGAGATTGCTGCACAGTTTCTAGTAATCCCTCTGAGTTACACACAATTCTCTTTTAAAAAAACATTTATGCTGAAGAGGCAAAACACACAAGACCCAGCCTAAGTTTTTGTTTTGTTTTTTGTTTAATGAGAAAAAGAGATTATTCTCATCTGTTGTCAAAGGCAACTCAATTCATATCATACTCATCAATCCTTTAGGAAAAATAAACAGAATAGTTGTGTATCCTGCTCTATGAAAGCCCAACAATGCACTGAAAACAGAAATGCAAAAATCAAAGATAAATTAAGAAATGAAGCATTTTAATGTCAATTTATGAAAAATCAAATAAAGATTATTTAATATAGACCTTCCAGTAGGCATCTATTGCAAAAAAAGTAAGAATAACCTTTTTTCTTCAGAAGGCATGGCATTCTATCAAAACTATCATGTTTCTTCTAACCCCCCTTACCTCCAAGTATCCGATTCCCCCCCGCCCCCACCATGCTTTGAAGCATTCTTTAATCTACTGTTATGTGCTTTGTTTCTTGCTGTTTATTTTTGTCAAATTCTAGGTAAACACAATAAATGAGTGCTGATGTAGAGAAGTACATCAATGGCTTATAGCCATATTTTCTTCCTTTTTAGGGTTTGTCCTCAGAAAAAGAGGGTTCTAATGAATCAGTAATTTGGTAAAGCAAACTTTATTAATAATTCCTAGAGGGATAACCTCCTCCTCGTCAGTGTCATAAGAACTTGGCATTTCCTATACAAAGTAAATATAAAAACTTTCAGAAACTTAGGTAATGAATTTGTACATTTTTTCTCCTATGGCGATCTAGGCTGATGAGGATTTAAGATATTTTTCTTAATATGAAAAAGCGGTAAAGATTAGCCCAGATGTGGCTAACATGTTTTTAAAGTAGATAAACAATTTTTTAAAAACAACGATAATACCTAATGTTAATTGAGCATCTATTATATGTCAGGTAATGTGATAAAGACTTAAGGTTACATTTTTTTCAATGTCTACATACGCACACACACACACACACACACACACACATACAACTATACGAGTGTTACTCTTACATTCTCTTTTTACAGAAAAGGAAACTCAATCACAAAAGATACCATAATTTGCAGCAAATCACATAGCTAATAAATGAGTCAGACCAGAAAATCATTCATATACTTTGACCTTAGAACCTATGCTCTTAAGTCACTATGCACTGAATCTTTATGGCTAAGTTTGGGATTTTGTCTGGTACTTATTCTAAATGTCCAGTTCAAGATGATACAAAATAATAATGATAATAACAATGGTGAAATATTTAAACATTTTACCATGCATAAGCTGGTTTTTCAGATGGACATTTTTCTGATACATAAGAACAGAATTCAGCAGCAGCATTAAAAGATGACATTTCAAAAAGAAAAAAAAAAGAAAGAAAGAAAAGAAACGTCTCCTGTAGACAGGTGGACAGCATTCTGTTCGGAGTTTGTGACTAAGCCAGCACAGGATTCTGTGAAGAGCTGTGCTCTAGGACTATATGACCAGTATGCTGAGAGTGGGTCCAAACTATGCCCATGCCAATCCAAATAAGAAGAGAAATTATGATGATTAAAAAATAATTTGATTTATATAGCATTTATGATATTTATTATTTCATGAGAGCAATACCTCAAGACAGTTATATCTCTAACTTTTTTAAAACTATATTTTCAGTTTTGTTTTCTATATTTGGTTGATATTCGTGATAACTGTTATTTGCTATAACTGTCTATGCAATCAAAATGCTGTTCCAATGACCTGTTCTGTACTAGCAGGTGATATTTGGAATAAATGCAGTCATGTGGATCACCCTTACTTTCAGAACTGTTTGCATGATCTAGTTTTCTTATCATAATCAAATCACTTATGTACTCCATTCCTCAAATAGAGACTGTATTACCTAACACCACACGTTATATAGGTATGCAGAGAAAAAGCACAGCAAGTATATTGTCTAAGCAACATTTCCAGATGGCCATTTCTCTGCCAGCTCAAATTAAATATCCCCAAGAGAACTATTCACTGTTTTTTCTTTATATCCCTTCTCTCTGTCCAAGGAAGCAGAATGCTAGGAAAACAAGCAAACAAACAAATAAACAAAAATGACTTCTAGAATCAGACAGACCTGAGTTTGAATTATGGCACTATCACATATTAGTCGTGTGAACTGGGTGAGTTATTTAATCTTTCCTGTCTCCATTATTTCACTTGTAATAGGGCTGATAATAATCACACTAGAGGGTTTGTGTGAAGTTTATAGATAGTGAATGTGTCTGGTACATAAAGTAGGTTCTTCAAAATGGGAGCCCATTGCATTATCACAACACTCAATGCCACTCTAGTGACATGCTTAGAAGAAACTTAGGTTCACTTTTAAACTCTTTATTGTTTTTCTGATAAAATTTGAATATTTCTGCTAGACATATAGTTTTCATCTGTTAAAAACATTGCCCCATCTTTTCCATCCATTAGAATTGTAGTTTGGACACCTTCTTTCTGATACGATATTTTCCAGAAACTGTCATCCAAAACATCCTATTTCAGATTATCTTTTCCATCACTGCAGATCCCGCCCATCATTTTTACCAAATTAACACCTTTTGACCTTAAGAAACTTTCAATCTCACAGTGAGTAAAGACTAAGATTCTCATCAACTACTTTTAAAATTCTTTATATAACATACTCACCCTAGTACACCTCCTAATTACCTACCACTTTCTCTGTTCCTAAGATCATTTCCACATATTCATGGTCTGTTTTATCTAACTCTGTTTCTTTAAAGACTTTGTATTTCTTTTCCTCCAAAGCCCCCCCTTCCATTTTATATCTGATCTTCCAAACAACTGTGGAAATTCCACCTGTTCCAGAAACCCTATGATATTACTATTTAAAAAGAGAAGTCTTAGCGGAGTTCATATCTGCCTTAGTAGAGCAATTCTCATCTTCTTAAGTCCTCCCCAACTTAGGGAAAAGCATCAGTAACTCCCTTTAATGTACAAATCCCACAATTCTCTTTTTAGGCTTCGACTGAACTAAATATATTCCTTTAATATCTTCCTTTCTATCTGTGTATGATGCCTTCATATCTGAGCTTGTACCCTCCTAGAGAGCATATAATGTGTCTGCCTCAAATGGTAGCCCATGCAGAGAGATACTTCAAAAATATTACTGAAGTTGATGAAGAGGGAGATGAACAAAAATGTGGTATTACTGGCTAAACTGCAAAACACAAAACTCTAAAATTCTAATTTTACCCAAACCAATTCTACCATCCTATGCCCAGAGGCACTCAAGCAACAAGGCTGCACAGCTTACACACACTGCTGTGAAATGCAGACCTCATACAGCAGCCGAGGTACATAAACATGCAAATCATAGATGTATACAGACACAGCCTTCCAACAGAGAACACCAGCTGTCACAGGCAGCAAAATCACTTCGAGGACTTGGCATTGTTGAATTGGCAAATACCCCCTGGTTGTTGCTGCCCCATCAATCATGGGCCATTTGGCCAGGCTGCATTCTTGAACAGGTTTTCTCCCCCTTTATAACTCAGTTGAACTCAAGTAACTTTTTTTAAGGTGATGAAATAAGCTGCTATAAAGTTTGATCTGAGTCGAATATAGGGAGTTTATTATTCTCTGGACTCATCTTTTTCTGTATCTTGCCATTTAAAAAAAATCTATACTCCCTCTGTTCATCCCCCACCAAAGAAAACAAAATTAAAACATCAAGCTAATGTTTCATTTCTCTTTAGTAAAGAATTATTAGGAAAGATTCTTCTGGGATTTGGATAATGAAAATGTGCAAAGTTTAGCAGTTTGTTCACTTTTTTTTTTAAGAGACTATTGAAGACTATCGTCCCAGAAAACTCTAGACCCTGAAGTGATTATCACAGTGATTATGAAATGAAAGTGGAATGGGGAGGAGGATGAAAATATATAGTACATACTGACAAACCTGTGGTAACCCCAAAGTCTATGGAAACTCCAATTTAATGGGAAAATGAATAAGAAATTTACTTCTCAACAAACAACAAAGAATCGTTTACAACCATAGAGGCATTCTGAGAGAAGTAAATACGTCATCGATTCTAAATAGCAGTATTATCCAGCAGAGAGCAGATCAATGAAAGTTGCATAGGTTTTCAGATCCTTCAGGATATTAAAGAACAATCCCATTTCCCCCTTCATAAACCATTCCATCCAGAAGCATAATTTAAAATGTGCCATAAATCATTATCTGTTCAGCAACCAATCAGCATTCAGGAAAGTTATACCTACCCCTCTTCTTCTGCCTTGGAACTATCTGAAATGTTCTCATTTTTGTTAACTTGTAGGCCTGGTACAGTTCTTCTGACTGGATACTTGATAGAAAATAATGTTTTCTTTCAGATTTAATATTTTTTCATCATAGCAAATACTAGAAGAGAAACTGATATTTTTCTTTGGAAAACTTAAAGTACTCAATAATTATTAGTTGGGTGATGTTTATTATACCCCTTGTAAAGAAGTTTTATTGCTTTAAAGAGATTTATTGCTGTTTCAAAGATAGAGGGAACAGGGTACAGATAATTACAAAGATTTGCTCCTTCCATACAAAGGTAAGGTGATGAAGAGTCACAATGAATAAAGACTAGGATTTTCATCAACTCACAACGTTCTTTACATGATTTCATCATCCAATGTGAACAGGGATGTTATCCCCCTGTGAACCTGGATGTTTCTGTTAGAAAGTAAGACCATTAATCCATCATCCAGTACTTTCTGAACCTTCTATTTTCTGAAGTTCTATGTGGTTTCAAAGAGAAACAAAGCACAGTCTGTGAATGGTGGGAGTATATACCTTTAAAGGAGATACGATGTATATTCAAATAGCCATGTTATAAAGTGGAATGTGATGTGTGTTTGAAGAGAAATAAAGTACTTCTAGTGTTAGAGAAGAGAGAGCTTGCCTGTGGATGGTAAGATCAAATGAGCCATGATCTGTAGAAACCACTCCACATAGAGGGCACAGGGTGATTTTTAACACCTCTTTGGGAACATGTTATTCCCTAGCTTAAAATCTTCAATTGATTTCTATCACACTTGGAATATCCACACATCTCCCCCACCCCAAAAAACAAAGGAAAACAAAAGCCTAGCATACCTGCAAGACTCCATGTAACTTTGCTGTTTCCTCTTGTTTCCCATCCCTCTTTACTCACCATGGTCCAGCTCATTGGCCACATGCCCTAATTCTGCCTGGAATACCCCTTCTCACATTTCATGCCTGCCTAACTCTATTTTCACAACTTTGGGGAAGAGTTTGATTGTCCAGGGATCGAGTAAGCACATAGGGAGAAATTTGTTTGGAATAATACGCTGGGAAAAATCTTTCCGGGCTAGACTATTCTGTGTGCAGCTGTGAGAAGTTGAAAGATTTTGAGACGAGGAATGGTAATATCAGAGCTATATTTCACAGATATCTAGAAGTGATAGGACAATTTAGAATACAGAAAAGTGGGAGCAAGAGGTACAACTTTTCTCGAAAAATTATAGGAAAGAGGTAATGATGGGCTAAATTAGAGAAGGTAAGAAAACATGATTCACAAAATGTGTGACTGATTGAATGCAAGAGATAGATGGGGATGGAGAAGTTAGAAATAGCCCTGTTTTCAGGGAGATCAATTATGCCATCATCAGAAATGAGGAAATCAGAAGGAAGAGGAGAAGATGCTTTGGAGGGAAAGATTAATTTTGACTTGAGCACAAAAAATATGAAGATAGAAAGAAACGTTTACAAAGTATTTCTACAGTAGGATTTCCCTCCCCCACAAAAAAGGGTAAGGCTGCTAATGGAATCAAACTATACAGATGTTACATCAAAGATGAGGTCATCGATGGACAAAATCTGGAAATGAAGAAGAAGCAAGGATAGCTCTCGTGAAACATACAGAAATATGAAGATCATACACCTAGAGGATTTCAAGCTGACATAGTCTGAGAGACAGAAGGAACACTAGAATAGGGCATTATTTCAGGAAATAAGGAGAAAAGAAATTGCAAGGAAAAAGACAATCCTTAGTAATGTGCCTAAATAGAAGTCAAAGAGAATGACAGAAGAAGACTGGCTCTTTAAAAAGCAGGGGCAGTGGGAGGTCATAAATACAAAATAAGAAGACTAGGAAAAGCTGTTTTAAGCAATTGAGTTGAAAATCAGCAAGTAATGTATGGAGAGATTTCCAAAAAACATGAAGAAACAGCTGAGGTTAGCGTGACTTTGTAGCATACTCAATTAAATGTTATAACATCCCATTTCCTATACACCTTTAGATGAGAGGGAGAAAAGGAATATGGAAGTTACTCATCAGTAGGGGCTGGAGAGGTCAAGACAAGATACGATCAAATAGACTGGAATTTAGGGTGCCAGTAAGGAGGCCACCGAAATGTCAGACTGTGGACTCCAGCCTGGGTAAACAGGAAAATGAAACAAGTACACGGTTAAAGTGGCATCCAGTAAATCCAGATAGAAGGGTTTTTGTTTGGTTTTGTTTTGTTTTTGTTATGTTTTGTTTTGAAATCAGGATGGGACTTAGAAATTTTATGCAGGAAGTTGTTTATGCTACAACTTTCTTGATCTGAGGAGATTGACAAAGTCCTTTTCACACAAAATCTGTCTTTCTTCCTCCTCCCTAAGACTCTGTAATTGGTGTGTGTGTGTGTGTGTAGCATTATCTTTATAATATCTCTTTTAGACAGAATATATCTTTGCAAGGTGTAAGAAATTAAGGCTTTATCATTTTAGAATAATGATTTTATGACTGCTTCCACCATAGAAAAAAGAAAAGATTGAAGAACACTTAGGTGAGAGAATAATGGAGGGTTGAAGGAGAAAAAATAAATAAAAAGGAAAATAAAATGGCACCAGAAGCTGCTGAAGAGAAATTTTGCTCTCTGAAAAATTTTATGAAAGCCTTTCCTTCCAATAATCATGAATTTATTATTTTAATTTATTATATAACAATTTTCCAGATATAATGCATGTACTCACACAATAAAATTTGAAAACTAAATAATATAATTTTACCTATAAAAACAACATTCAAAAAATTAATGTAAAAACTATTTTGGTATATTTCTTTCTATCTTCTTTTCCAATGGATGTATGAATGCATATGGTGTAAGTTGTATATTTATTATAGTTTATAAAATTGAGGTTATAGATTATACTGTTTTGTAACCTGCCACTTCAATTAACCATACACTGCAAATATGTTTATTATATAATAAAATGTTATATAAATCATGTCTTATAAAGCATGATAGTTAATAGCTGCTTAGATGCATAAATCAGAATTTTTAGTTGGAAAAAACAGAAAACATCTCTGGCTGTCTTGTGCCTGTCATTGAAAATAGGAAGTGTGCGAAACCAGAATCATGTCCAAAAAGTTTTATGGGGCCGGGGGCATGACTGCTGGTGAATGTAAACATGAGGTGACACAGCTCTCACCACCACCAACATGGTCCTAGATCCAGGCCTTAGTGAAACATTAGTGATACAGCCATTCCTAGATAAACTCAGTATGGATGCCACCAATTGCCTGAACAGATTCTCTTTGGTCCTGAGTTTCTTGTATCAATAATGTCTATTAATAATTCTGAGCCTGGGGCAGGTGCAGTGGAGTTTCAAGGTCTGGATCTCATGTCCAAGCCCCAGTTTTGAGGGTATTTGAATTTTATTTCAGCTTTTACTCTGGGTGGTAATGTCTGCATCCCAACAGTACTGAAAGGAGGGAAATTCCTAATCACAGGGAAGAGGTTTGAATGTTGGGCAGTCATTCTCATGTCCATTATAATAGTATTTCTTCTTATGAAATGACCCCAATTTTACTTCCTCATTCCTTATTCTGAGTATTTCAGGTGCTTTCCAGAATTTATTTTAAAATATTGGGCTGGCCCAAAAGTTCGTTCGGATTTTCCATGCCATGACGGTCCCGAACGAACTTTTTGGCCAACCCAATAGTTCTGTGATGACCACTTTGTACAAAAATCTGTGTTTGCATTTCAGAGGATTTTCTTCCTACATATTCACAGATATGGAATCACTAGGTCAAATAATACAAATATAGTTAAAAATTTTGATAGACATCACTACATTACCCTAGCAAATTTTCTGCTAATTTACAATCTCAACAGGGAAACACAAAAGTGTCAGTTTTCCTACTGACTTGCCAATTCTGGCTAGCCACATTCTATTAACACTTTCCCAGTATTATTGGTTTAAAAATAATAATTTATTACTGTCTTACTTTACATTTCCTTGATTATTAGTGAGGTTTTACAGTTTTCCAGATGTTTGCTATTTTCAAGGATCCTTTTGTAAATTGCCTATTTATGTCCTTCAACAAATTTTAGTCATATTTTCTGTATTGATTTTTTTCCTCTTTATTGATCTGTTGAAATCTATTCATATACCAATGACATTAAGGTTTTATCTGTTACATATTTTGTATTTAAATCGCTTTACCCCTCCTCTTAATTTTAGATATTTATATATGTATTTATTTATTTTTTTCTTTATGCTTTTTTTTTACTTGTTTTTATGCTGAGAAATCTTTCCTCACTCTGTTCAGATACATATTTATTGATGGTTCTTTTAGGCTTTTCCTTTATTTGATAGACATCCCTACATTCCCCTATGCAAAGTTTCCACTAATTTACACTCTCAACAGGGAGTTATAAAAGTGTCAGTTTTCCTTTTCCTTTATTTTCTGTTTTTAAATCTTTAAGGGATCTGGTATTAATTTGCATGAGTGGTTGTTCAGTAAAAATATAATTTTATTTTTTCTTTAATTATTCAAAACCATCTGTTCAATAATCACACTTTCTCCATGATTTAAAAAAACCTGGATCTAATGTATGGTATATGTGGTAGTATTTTAGGCATTTCATTTATATCCACAGACTTGGTCATTCTTAAATCAAAAATACACAGCTTTTGATAAGTTTAGCTTTACAAAATATGTTAGTACCTAGAAGTAGATTAGAAGTCTTCCTGCCCCCAATAAAACAATTTTAAAAAGTGTATTGGCTATTTATGCTCACTTATTCTTTATAATTAATTTGATAAATTTAGCATAATTTCAATCAAAAATCCCCCAAAGTAATTTTTAGGTATATAAAAACAATTATGTTTATCTTGGGGAAAATTGTCATCTTCACATTATTTGTGCTGTCATTCAAGAATGAAGTATTTTCTTTCCATTAAAGCAACAACAAAAACAAAACAGACCAAAAAAAAAAAAAAACCAAAACAAACAATAAAAACCCTTTCCTGCCAAGTAAAGTGATATCAATCTCTGCTTTTAGGTTCTCCATATTGTTTATTTAATTTATTCTTAAATGCTTTATACCATTAAAGCTTTGTAAATGGGCATTTTATAGTATATTTTGTAAGTGCTTATTATAACCAAATATAAAAACTATTGATTTTACATGTTTCTTCAGATAACTGGACAACTTATCAAACTGCTATTAGTGCTAATATTTTTGGTCATTAATTTATGAGGGTTTTCTTAAGTTAGTAATCACTTTATCTGGAAATATAGTTAAGTTTCTTTTCTCCTTTCCCACAACTAAATCTTTTTATTTTCTTTCTGCAGATTAGCTTTATTTTATTTTTTTAAATTAATTTTTATTGGAGTACAGTTGCTTTACAATGTTGTGTTAGTTACAACTAAATCTTTTTATTTTCTTGTCCCATTGCATTAAGCAGAACCTGCAGAATAATGTTAAATAATAATAATGATTGTTGGTATTCCTGCCTTATTCCTGAATTAATTACTGTTGAGGCTACCCATCTTTTTCATGTTAAAAAAGACATTCTCTATAATTAGTTCACGAAATTTGTGAGTATTTAATAAAATCGAGAATAGAGATTGGTTGAATTATATCATATGCATTTTTGTTGGTTATTGGGATTATCTCATGATTTTTCTCCTTTGACTTTTTGATGTAATATATTTTATTCATATATTTCTTTATAATGAATTATGCTTGGAAAAAATCCTGCTTGATTAGATAATGTTTAATATAATTTTGAATTTTATTCACTAATATTTAATCCTGATACCCACCTTAACCATTACTGTGTCTGTTTTCAGTTTTATTTTAAATTTATTCCAAATTTGCAGAAAAATTACAGGATCAATACAAAGAAGTCCCACATACCCTTCACCCAGAGACTCCATTCAAGTTTTCTCAATTGTCCCAATGAAGTCTTTTCTAGCAAGATGATCCAGTGTAAGATAACATATTATATCCAGTATCATATTATGATAAACTAGGGCATTTCTTCTGTCTCTTCTGAATTTCATGACCTTGACATTTATGAAGATTACAGGCCAGTCTTTCTATAGAATGTCCTTCCATTTGGGTGTGCCCAATGTCTTCTTATGCTTAGACTCAGGTTTTGATAGAAATATCACAGAAGTGATGCTGTATTCTGCTCATTGTATCCTATCGTTTGGCACATGATGCCAATTTGTCCCATTACTTGTAATGTTAACTTTGATGTCAGCTAGATTTCTCTACATTTTAGCCTTTTTTATTCTTTTTTCCCTTTGTAATTTGTAATGAATACTTTGTGGGGAGCTACTTAGAGATTATGTAAAAATCTCAGTCCTTATTTCACTTTTACCTACTAGTTTTAGAATCCATTGATGTTTCTTGTCTGAATGAATTATTGCTGCAATTGTTGCCAAATAATTTTCAATTCCATCATTCCTTCTACACTTATTAGTTGAATTTCTATTATAAGGAAGAGTTTTATATTCTCTTTATTTAATAACTATCATTTAATTTCTATTACTATCAATATTATAATGTATAGCTATCATTTATTTCAATACCCAAATTGTCCCCGAATTGGTCAGTGGAAGTCCATTTCAAGTTGGCTTCTGTGTACTTTGGACATACCTTATTTTTCTTTGAGGACTATCTTACTTTCTGGCACAAAGGATGCTCCAAACTCACATTGTTCCTTCCTCACCCCAGCCCTGGAATCATCTATCTCTTCTAGTAGCCCTTGTTCCTTTTCGTGGAGAGTGATATTTTAAAACCAACATCTGGAGGATAGGTATGCTCATTGCTACTAGTGTGCAAGTGCTCTCAATGTGTGAAGCTAGGAAATATACATACACATTTAATCTATATTTCTTTCTTTCTAGGTATCTATCTTCTATTAAAATTCAATGAATAAACACTTATAACTCCAGTTTCAATCCAACACCACAGGGCTCATTTTAGCTTTCCCCTTTCCATATTTATACTTCTCTTCTCCAATAATAAGAAACCGGTTATCATTATCCTCAATATATTTACTAACTTGCTCAACTCTCTTAAATGTAGCCAAGGTCCTAACCCTCCACGACTGCCTCCCCACACAGATGCCCTACTTTTGTGGTTCCTGGGCACTGTAGTGGTTGTATCCCCTTAGAAACCCTCCTTGGATAGATCCTAGCACAGGTTGGGGCTGCTTTCCCACTGCACTCCAGCTTGCCTAATAGTTTTTTCACTAAAAAGAAGGAAAGGGGACTTATTATCTTTTGCATATTTTATCTGTCACTGAGGCAGACTTAGGATTTGACAAATTTTAAAGAAAACTCAAATCATCTCATTGTCCAAAAATATGTTACCTATTTATAACAAACTGAAAATGATGGAAGTACCCATATATTGAAAAAATATATATATATGCCATCTTTCTTGACTTTTAGATATATGAATTCAAAAAATTGCCTTTAAGATTTTTAAGAGTACACAGGGTTTTTTGTTTTGCTTTTTGTTTTTTGGGGGGTTCCTTTTGGTAATGTATAGAAAACATAAATGCTACAGATGATGATAATTTATGGCAGCTTACAGTACTATTTGAAAATATTTGAAAGAGTAGCTTTCCTTATCTTAATAGGTAAAATGTCTGTGTAAAAACTAGCACATCTGTGAGTAGCCACATAGATATCATGTAAATATAAGTTAAAAATAACTGTGGCATAGACTGGATGTAGCTCAACTATCTAGCAGATGCAGATCCAATACAAAATAAATGCCCACTCCCAAATTCTTCCTAATCACCATCAAAATTCTGACCAGAAGGTATTAAAATCCTTATTGGTGTAATGATTCAAGAATATACTGAATCTTTGAATGCAGCTGAACATTCATTGGTCTGTGTCTTCCATTCATGGAGTCTGTGTTTTTACACTGAGCCAGCTCTGGGTACTAAAATAACTTTGTCTCTCTTCTCTTACTTTTCTCATCTTCAAGAAAGACAGAATGTAGGTTAGAGCAGAAAGTATGTGGATGTTAATAGTGGATTTATTTTAATAACTAAAAGGTGGACTGCAGATACATACACAGAGCTTGGAGATCGCAATTAATTATGAGTGGGTGGGCTTGATTTAGACAAGACTTGAAGTCCTTCTTACAGGAGGACTATCAAATTATCAAATTAAAACTACATGAGGTAATATTCTCAAATTATTTTAGCCCCAAAGTTTCACTTCTTCCCATTACATTGGCTGTCTGATTGCTGATGTGGATAGTGATGTCCTTAAAGTCTGAACCTGACCTATTAACAGCCAATCAAGGGGCTATTGTCTGGAAAATTAAGCTGAAGAGTAGGAGAATTAGTAGACTTCAGCACGTAAAATCCAAATGAGAATTCCAGGTAATCAGTAAGATTCTCAATAATCAACAGAATTAACTCTCAGATAAAATCTAACTAAAGAAGGTTTTGAATTCTTTATTTCATTAGAACGTTTAAAACATGTACAGAGCTCCAGGCTAAGTTGAATTGGAATGCAGTGGCAAACATTTTGTATGACATTTTGTAGGCAATGTTAAATTATTGAAAAAATAATCAATGCAACATGATGCTAATTAAGGAAGGAAAAGAAGAAGGATGGAAGGGAAGGGAGAACACAGGAAATAATGAAAGAAGGAAAGAAGAAAGAGATTAAAAGGACAGCTGCTTGGAGTTCTGGGTAGTAGATTTTGGTCAGAATTAGGAATGTTTAAGAGGATTATAAAATGCACCCAAGAATTTAAATCTTAGAAACAGTAAGTTCTAGACTAGTAATCATGAAAAAATTAAATGTTTCATAACATTTGAATTTTCAATTATTAAAGAAGGAATCTACAGACAACTGTAAGCCAATATGAATATTATAGGATTAATGAGATACAGGAAATGTGGTGTTTTAAGTGTGGGAATTTGAAAAGAAAGACCTAACGTGTCGTGTCTGGTCTTACAAGGAGTCGACTTTCATATTTCTTCCCATAGTTATATTGGTTTAATTAAGGTAATTATGCAATACAGTTCCCTACAAGCAATAGAGAGAGTCTCACAATCCATGTGTGTGATTTGAGTCATAGTGATGAGAAAATTTCTGGGATTCTATTCAATATTATAGTGAAATTTAAATATTAACTAAGAAATGCATTTCAAAGACTCCAAAACGCTTTTAAAAAATTATCTCCAATTTTAGTATATGCAGGTTAGGCCGTTTTGAAAACTATGTTAACCAAATTAGAATAGCATTAAAAGAGAGCAAATGACTCAACACAGAAATTGCCACTCTAGTATGGGTACCGGACTCAAGAATAATGTAATAAATAAATTGAAAATATGATAAATGCTGTAAGGTATGGCAAATGAGATATTTAAAAATAAGATTCACATTAAAAAAAATATCATCATGTCAGGAAGTCCACAGTATTCACATACACATGGAGATTTTTCCCCCCCCACAGGTGAATTCTACCATTTATTTATTTTTTTTAACAGCTTTATTGGAGTATAATTGTTCTACAATGATGTGTTAGTTTCTGCTTTATAACAAAGTGAATCAGCTATAAATATACATATATCCCTATAACTCCTCCCTCTTGTTCCTCCCTCCCACCCTCTCTATCCCACCCCTCTAGGTGGTCACAAAGCACCGAGCTGATCTCCCTGTGCTATGCGGTTGCTTCCCACTAGCTATCTATTTTACATCTGGTAGTGCGTATATGTCCATGCCACTCTCTCACCGTCCCAGCTTACCCTTCCCCCTCCCCATGTCCTCAAGTCCATTCTCTACGTCTGCGTCTTTATTCCTGTCCTGTCCCTAGGTTCTTCCGAACCATTTTTTTTTTTTTTTTTAGATTCCATATATATGTGTTAGCATATGGTATTTGTTTTTCTCTTTCTGACTTACTTCACTCTGTATGACAGACTCTAGGTCCATCCACCTCACTACAAATAACTCAATTTTGTTTCTTTTTATGGTTGAGTAATATTCCATTGCATATATGTGCCACATTTTCTTTATCCATTCATCTGTCGAGGGACACTTAGGTTGCTTCCATGTCCTGGCTATTGTAAATAGAGCTGCAATGAACATTGTGGTACATGACTCTTTTTGAATTATGGTTTTCTCAGGGTATATGCCCAGTAGTGGGATTGCTGGGTCGTATGGTAGTTCTATTTTTAGTTTTTTAAGGAACCTCCACATATGGAGATTCTTAATGCTACAGGTAAAAAAAAAAATATTGGAGCCACTTTCCCCAGGGCTCAAGAAGCTGAGATTAATCTGTTTTCAATGAGTACACAGGTTTATTTTATTTTACTTAAAATTTTTCTATTACAAGGCCCTAGTACCTGCTTCCCAGAGTTTTAGATATAATTTGATGCCATGTCATATGGAAAAATGAGCAGGCAGGCAGCATCAAATCCCTGTCATTGATTGCTTAGATTTCTAGAACAGTAGTTCTTGGTTTTTCCACATGTAGCTGAATCACCTGCAGAACATAATGTATTCACAAATTCTGGCTGCATTCCTAAGGCTTCTGATTCAATTGTTCTGAAAGTGGTTCTCAGGAATCTGCATTTTGAAAAGTATAATAACCAAACTGCTGACTTTTTTGCAGTTTATGTAAGGATCAGATGAAGAGAAATATTGCCTTAACACAAGTGCCTCCATCTGTGGCATGATAAGAAAAAACAGGCAATCATTGGAGGGTAACCTATGGAGAAGAAATGGACATTATTAATGGGAAAGATGCCAGAGGAATCTGTTTATTTTATTGAAGTTAAGGGTAATGTTTTCTCAATCTTTGAGTTTAGAATCTGTAAAGGAGGTGGTGTAGGAACCAAAATCTGGCTTTAGAAATGGGTCTCATCACTTATTAAGTATCTCAAATGAATGTGTATATTTGAATAGACTTGGCTTCCACAAATGCAACAGTTACTATCACTAATCACAAGTGATCCCAGAGGTCATTATTGATTTGTGTATTTGCTGATGCAAAACTTTCACCTGTGTTCCTCATGAGGCAGATGTTTGGAGATGTCATTCAGCTAAAGATTGAGTTTAGCAGACCATGCAGCATATTTATTTCAACACAGGTTATTTTGTCTGTAAAGATCCTAATGAACTGATAAAAAGAAAAAAAAACTTACTTTCTCTCTGAAAAATAGTCACCAAAATAAGAGAGAAAATGTTGGAGATGTTGAAAAGTCACTAACGTGGTGGGAATATGTAAAAGGAAAGTAAGCTTCCAGGGGAAATGGGATGCAGGAGAAACGTGGGGGGGGGGGGGGGACAAACACTTAAACATTTATAAAGTTGAGATTTTTGAAGTCTAGAGAAGTTTCATGTCTCAACCATTTTTTTTTTTTTTCAGCTTTGATACATGAAAATGGACAGTTTGGGAGGAGGCGATTTTCTTTCCACGGGACTAGGCTAGGTAAGAAGCCGTAGAGGGCCTAAGATGTTATCGCAAAAGTTAAGGTATTTGTCAATCTACCTTTCCTGTCTCATGCCCAAGAAGATTAGTTTTAGGAATATTGGGGGGTGTAACACTTAACATTACCTGAAATTGAATGAAATTATGCAGGATTATTTCCCCAGATGTTCTTAAGGTACATACTTCTTTTAAAGTAGTGGTTCTCAAAGTATGGTCCCTGCCCCAGCAGCATCAGTATCAGCTGGGAATGTGTTAGAAGTGCAAATTATCAGGCCCTACCCCCAGAACTACTTAATCAGAAATTCTGGGGTGGGGGAGTGCCATCAATGTAAAATGGACTTTTACAAACCCTCTATGTGTTGCTGATGCATGCTGCATGTTGTCCTCAGACATCCTTAATAAATGGAGTTGAAAACTTAAAGGTGATGCTGGTCTAAGAAGCCCTTTAAAATCCTAAAGAAGTAAAGCGAAAGACTGGATGCTAAGGAAAAGGACAACTGAAGAAAATGGACTGGACAGGGACCTGAATAACAGCTAAAAGAGCCTTCTGCAAGGGTAACAGGCAATGAGTGGAAGGAGTTGTTAGACTCTGGGCAGCACCTCGGGCAAAAGCGAGCCTCATGAGAGATACTCGAGCAGCAGCAGCAGCAGCGTGGTTGTTGTCACAGTGGTTATCATCATCATCAACATCACCACCACCACCACCATCATCATCATCACCACCACCACCACCACCACCATCATCATCATCACCACCACCACCACCACCATCATCATCATCATCATCATCAACATCACCACCACCACCATCATCATCATCATCATCAACACCACCACCACCACCACCATCATCACCAGCACCACCACCACCACCACCATCATCATCATCACCACCACCACCACCATCATCATCATCATCATCATCATCACCACCACCACCACCATCATCATCATCATCACCACCACCACCACCATCATCATCAACATGAACACCACCACCACCACCATCATCATCATCATCATCATCACCACCACCACCACCACCACCATCATCATCATCACCACCACCACCACCACCACCACCACCACCATCATCATCATCATCACTACCACCACCACCACCACCACCACCATCATCATCATCATCATCAACATCACCACCACCATCATCATCACCACCACCACCACCACCACCACCATCATCATCATCATCATCACCACCACCACCATCATCATCATCATCATCATCATCATCAACAACATCATCATCATCATCATCATCATCATCATCACCATCATCATCATCACCATCATCATCATCATCTTATTGGGTGAGAACTCATGATCTCCAGACACTGGGCTAGGGGCTTACATAATCATGTAATTTAATCCTTACAATTCATTAAGGAGGGTTTAAAATTTTAATTTTATCTCTATTTTACATAGGACAAAACTGAGCCTTAGAGAAATCAAGTGGTTTACCCCAAAATTTATTTAAGTAGCAAGAAGGAAAACCGAGATTTGAAGCCTGCTTTCTTAACTGCTATTCTTTAGTAATATCTCACAGCGTCTTTGAGCGAAAGGTGGCCTCACCAATGGGCAAAGAAAAAGAATACAGTATTTATTTAATGACTAGTTAAGTGGGAGTTGCAGAAACCACGTATGGTGAGCAAGGAAGAACTTGAAAAATTCAAAAGACCCTTATATTCTGAAGGAAGGTGCTGTGGAATTGGAGGAAAGAAGAATGGCAGCATCTTTGATGTGGTGAAAACATGTAGAGTTGAGGCACAGAGTAGGAAGCAGTGTGAACAAGCAGCATGAAGGGGTGGACCAACTGACATAATCACAAAGTTGAATGTCCTAAGGGGAAGCGAATCAGCCATCTGGCATGAAATATCAAATGCCAGCATCCATATAATTGTCCAAAAAATCCCCCTTCATAACTCAGGCTTAAGGAGGAGACAACCTTTCTTTATCGCCCTTACAAGAACAAGCTTTGTTTCTCATTTTTCTTTTAAAGCAATATGGTTAAAAAGAAAACACTATAATATCTTGACTCAAACAGATACGGGTTTGAAACTCTTTCCTAAGTCAACAGGCAGCCTTGGACAGCTCCTTATTATTTCTGAACTTCAAGCGTTTTCATATTTACAATAAAGTTATTAACACCCACTTAATAATAATATTATTAGAATCAAACGAGATAATGAATGAACAGTACCTGGTATTTTATAGGTCCTTCTCCATCTCTTAGTATTTAGTTAAATTTAATAACTTAATATTAAGTTAAATTTAAGTTAATTTCACTTGTGCTGACATGGTATGAAGGTATAAGCAGTATGATCTAACCTAGTTCTAGCTCTAACCCTCAAGATGGTTGTGTTTGTAGCTATAAAAGTGCATACATGAATAAGAAAAAAGGAGGAAGGGCTTTGGGCATTTGGCGCTAAGAGCTCAGACAAATATAAATCTGGTAGTTCTTAAAAAGTCATAGCAAAAAAATTTCCATTCCAGTAGAAAGTGCTTCAAATTTGATTCTTGGTCTGCTTGGCTCCAAACTACTCTCTGAACTCTCTGTGCGATCTGTAACCACTAACCTAAATCTAATTAACTTCTGTTTCCTTATCTAGAAACCAAGGAACGTAATACTCAGATTGCCCAATGTTATTCCATATAGGACAATACACATTCTCTAGTTGTGGTCTCTAGTAGCTTTCCAATAATACTGAAGGCTGTGAAGGTAAGGGGCCTTAAGTAAACTAGTTATCTCCCTTCCCTCTGCCATTAAATGAGATAGAACTTCTCCTTTTGTTTTGAAGTGTGTGTGCATGTGTGAGTGTGTGTGTGCGCTTGTGTTTTGAGGGAGTTGATAAATTAACCCATTTACATATGTACACATCAGTAGTTATGTTTACACACTTAAATGGGCTGCCTGAGATCCAAACCCTGGTGTCTCTTATTAAGAAACTCAAGTGCTCTCCACTAAACTACAAGGAAAGCATTCTATGCTTTGACTGTGACAGGAACTTTGCAAGTCAGTAGACATGCCTTTTATAAGCAATAAAATGAAGCTGTCAGCCACTGCAAATGGACCAAGATAGCGGTCACATGACTAAACCGCTGCTGCACCAGGCAGTCTCTGATGTATTTTACTCCCGTTTCCATTTGCAGAGAGGCTGCCTAAAATCATAAAAAGGCCACAGACACCCCAAAACACACCACCAGACGTGGACCTGCCCACCAGAAAGACAAGATCCAGCCTCATCCACCAGAACAGGGGCACTAGTCCTCTCCACCAGGAAGTCTACACAACCCACTGAACCAACCTTAGCCACTGGGGACAGACACCAAAAACAACGGGAACTACGAACCTGCAGCCTGCGAAAAGGAGACCCCAAACACAGTAAGTTAAGCAAAATAAGAAAACAGAGAAACACACAGCAGATGAAGGAGCAAGGCAAAAACCCACCAGACCTAACAAATGAAGAGGAAATAGGCAGTCTACCTGAAAAAGAATTCAGAATAATGATAGTAAAGATGATCCAAAATCTGGGAAATAGAATGGAGAAAATACAAGAAATGTTTAACAAGGACCTAGAAGAACTAAAGAGCAAACAAACAGTTTCAATCTATTAATCAGAGGAGTTGGGAGAGCAATGATTTAAATGCTGCAATAATCAATTCCTTAACACATTAACAGAAGCTACAGTCAAACTTTGCCATACAACTGACTGCACTGGAATCTTGACAGGAGCCCTAGGGCCATGCCTAATTTGCATTAAATTTACATAAAATTGTAAATCAAGAATACATGAACACAGCCCTAATATTTGTTAGTGCTTAGATCCTTCCTGATAGATGGATTGAAACTGCTGGTAGTTTGACTCTACTTGCAATAAAATTGTGCAGCTGATCAGCTCTGTTCTCATTCTGCTATTATGGGGAAAGGGACCCAAGAGAGCTATAGTTTGGGGGCTTGCGTATGCCATTTAGGATTTTCATCCTGTAAAACCATGACTCAGATGTGCCCTTGGAAACCCCAATCTGGAAGCAGATTATCCCTGATGACTTTGCAGATCCCCGTCACTGCACTTGCTCACAAATAACTTGCCATTAAATGGAGATACAAACTACAAAGAAAGCTAGTCAGCTGAAAGGATGTCAAGGCCTCTGGAAATTTTTATTTTTCCAAATAACATTTACCATCATTAAAACAGATAATTAGTGATATTCTTTAGACTGAGGACAGATAAAAATCAAATCTTCAGCAAAAGCATCCAGTACCTAACAGTATAATAAAGTGGACTTCACATGGCTCTGAGCAGTCTGTGTGTTCTTGTGTCCCTGTGGACACAGCTGTGGCCTTTGCTGTGTGTTTTTACACTCAGGGCTAAAAGAAAATATTCTCACCAAGGGTATTGGCTCACAGTGGCAAGACTCCTCTTTCTATATCCTCCTTAGTTCTCTCATTTAAAGCCTATCCTTTTGGAGAGAAAATACATACTGAAGTTCCATAACGCATTTGGAAGTGTTCTTTTATTTCAGAAAGGATTATTTGAGTATTTGTATGTTATGATTACTTTCTGCCTCACCTCTCCTTTACCACTTTTTTCTTATTTTGTCTTACCTTGCACGATCAAGTAAACTTGGGAGGTCTTGGGCTCATGCTGTGTCTGCACTGAGCAAGTGTAGGAACCCTCATCGTAGACATCCACCTTCTGGATTCGGAGGCTGTATTCCAGAGAATGGCGTTTCTCCAGCTCAACCCGGGGGTCCAGAGACCACTTGTCGTGCCCAGCAAAAATGATGCCAGAACGGTTCAACCAGGCCACCTTCGAGTTCTTATCTTCTACAACACACCTGGCAAAGTAGAATAACAACATTAGAGCCTTAGCCATACATGGATCTGCATTCATTCTCCATGCAATTTGATTCAACAGAGCCAATCAAGAGAAATAATTATGTGCAGGATGAATCCTGGCTATGCCATTTCTTAGAGTCCTAAATATTGTTGCTATTTCTCCTTTAAGATCTAATTACCATCCAATGGATGGATGCCATTATATTATACCCAGTATGGCAATAAACAATCAGTACGAGTAGTGCAGGAAAATAAAGTTAAATGGATATTGACTTCCCACTGGATTATCTTCTTCTTGTCTCAGAAAAGGTCACTCACACAGAACTCCATTTGTTTAAATAACTTTGAGAATTAGACAATTGATAATGTGGCATATTTACTCAGTTTTGAACTGCATTTATTCTTTCATTAGTATTTCCTAAAGGCTTATGTGATGGTAGATTCAAGTTATGCCCCACCATTGTAGGAATTAGACTGAATTTCAGAGCTTGCTTCTGATCTTTCCAAGTTTGGAATGCCCACTCCCAGGAGTGAGAAGTGTGTGAGCAGGTCCAAGGGTAAGTAGATAGGAATTGTATCAAGAAAATCAAAGCTAGTATCATCTTGCCTAAGTCTGGTTCCATCTGCTGAGGGCAGTAGGTTGCCTGCTGGCAAGACAGCTTGCTACCAGCATTTCTGGCACAATAGAATGAATTCGATCTTTTATGGTAGATGAAAAAACTAATTTTGTAGTTCTTCTTCCAAGAAACATGAAGGAATAAATATTTATTTGAATAACTACTTATTTTAGAAACCTAAAAGGGTTTAATGGAGAAAACCATACTCACTCCTTCAATTCTAGCAAGAATCTGGAAATGGAAACATCAAGCAAAAAACTTCTCTCTGTATCCCTTTGGCAAGATTTATGTCTGCCTCACGGGGAGATTGTCTCAGACCCTGTTCACAGCTGCAAACCCAGCTGCTCAGTACTCTGGGGCCTGAGGGATGGACAGAAGGAGCCAGGAGCATGACAGCAGAACAATTAAAACACCATGTTCCCCTGTATTTTCCAAACCCAGTCCAATCCAAGTTTTCTCTCAGGTCTAAACAGTCATGCACGCACAGGAAGTGGATGCATGATCCATGGCTTGACCACCGTAAAGACATAGAGGTCAACTCACCTCTCTTAATAGAAGGAGAAATGACGAACCTTTTAAAAATACTTCACCCATGGTACAAAAGGCCTCCTTATTCCATTATTTTTGGGTGACTTGCATATTTTAGTAAACATGAGAATTTTATTTAATTACTTGGGTGCCATGATATACAGGTCTTTCTTTTCTTCTCCACCTATTGCTTTTCAAAAACATAGGTGGATTAAGGTATCATTTAGTTATCTCCAATATGTGTTTTTCTACCATGCAGATATTATTGAGATTAATTATGTTTGATAATTTGAAACTCTAAATAGGAGGGCAAAGCTAACTTTACGGATGCTTGCTGCTTCTCTCCAGACTCAATTTTACTTTTCCTCTTCTATTCTTTGGTGGCATCATGTCTCTGTCCTTGGTGGTATTTGCGGCACTTCTCAACTTAGACTCAGTTATGAATCAATTAATAGATTATTTGCTGCCTTCTTCTAGATCGTAAATAAAGTTGTTGATGTAGGTCTCCTGTGTTTTTCTTTTCTACTGAGAAAATGGAAGTTTCTCTCCGTAAATGCATTTTAAGTCTTCTATCACATTTACCCTTGCATTTTTTTTATCATCTACACAGCACAACACAGCAGTAACTAGGTATGCTATTGCACAGAGGTGAACCTTGAATGCTGTTTAGCCTGGAATAGGCTCTAACATGTTCATCCTGAAAAAAATACAATATAATATATTTTACATAAATATAGCCTATATATCAAATAAAGAGAGATTTTGTCTTATTCATTATGGTACCTCCAAACAATAATCTGCTGTAAAACAGACCCTGGTAAATGCCTGTCATATGAACTTACAGTGTCATATATGCAGAAATAGGACATATGGTTACTTATATTCCACTCCCCATCCCAACTCCTTACAGCATCCACTAATGAATTGGGCAAATTTCCTTATCAGTATAAGGTAGAGTTTCTAAGTTGAATCTTTAGGGTCCTTTGGACACTTTAGCCATTTTTGCCTCTGGAAAAGTTGTAATTATCACATAGATCATTATTCGGAGTTATTCTCTGAGAGAGTTCAGAACTATCTTATGTAAAGAAGCAATTGACGATTTCAGCAAAATTGCCAGACCCATAAAAATGCATGTATCAAAACAATACGTAATGTGGAAATTTTGCTGTGATAATCTACATAACATCTTATTTTTACATTGTGTTTCACTCATATTTATTTTTTGTAATTTCTCTTTTACTTCCAAATAAGTGAAAGGTACACTAGAATATATACATACACACATACACTCACACTTTTTACTAACTCAACATAATTAGCCAACTCCAAGCACCAGAGCACAATGTAGTATTTTTCAAAAGGAAACCACTCCTCCAGATATTTAAAGGTTCTTTTTTTAAGTAGTTAATAGTTCAGAGCAAATGTGTTGACTCTCTAAACTAGAAAATAATCTTTCTACCACATGGCTAGAACATTCATACTGAAAAATGAGCAAAAAGTCTCACAATTTCAGAATTAATTTAACGTTAAAAATGTTTAAATCTTGATTTAAGGTGGCAACTATTTTAAACCATAAGAAGTGCACATAAGAAAAAAGATGGTCAGAGTCAAAGTATAGTCTCAATTACACAAAAGTGTAGCACTTTTGTTTGTTAAATGGAAATAACCAGTCATATAGGGTAGTCACAGATGTCTAGCTATTCGGAAATGAGGAAATGCTGATTAAAGGCAGACCCAGGTTCCAGCATGCAGTGACTGGTCAATAAGCATCATGAGCTTGCATCTAGAAGGTAAGTGGCTTAAATGTGCATTGGGCATGCCTGTGGAGTCAATGAGAATTCTCACGCCACACCGTCGTAAGATGGTAATGAATTATCCCTCACCCACAATGCTGCTTCAGTACCAGACCGTCTAGTTCAAAACTAAATACCTAGTGACTTTATCTTCAAAGTCAGCTTTGGCCAAAGCAGGGAAAGGATAAAGAGATAAATTTTTAAAATCTATATTGTTATGTGTTGTTTGGATTTAATAGAATGTTTCCTTCAGGAGCTCAGGGTAGGCAAATCATTCCAGGATTTAGAAAGGACTACATGGTAAAGAGAGTCGGTGCTGGTGCCAAGAGGAGAAGGCAGAGAATGACCATCCACTCTAGGTGGGATTTCTGGCAGGCAGCTGAGGACATGAGGGTATAATACAAAGTGTCACCTCTCGAGGAAATCTCCTCTGATTAGTGTCCCATCCTTTTACTTGGCTCCTTCTTATGATCCCATTATACTCCACACTGAATTAGTTGTCTGTACTTAACTTTCCTCAGAAGTTTATTAATGAGAGTGACCCTCAAGAATTCACCTATGGAACCTTAATGGAGCCAACAGCATAACCCACCGTGTACACAGTAGGCACTCGCTGAAATGTGGAATAAACCAACTGAATTTAACAAACTACTATTAGATCAATTATCAAATATTTGTTAATTATCTAATAGGTGCAGGATAGGTGATAACTATTTTAACTTTTCTTAAGTAATGATTAAAATTATCAGACACATAAGGAAAATTTAAAAAGACTTATTGAGTGTGACATTAACATGAAATCAAAGGAGAGAAAAAATTGTTCCCAGTGAAGAAAGATCATTCCTGGGAATTAAATAATCTATATCACACACTAAAAACAGTGAAAAGACGTGTAAAGCACTAGATAAACATTTAGTGAGTTGCCCACTTTAATCATGAACCCACAAATATCAGGTGGGTTACTTACTTAACCATGAACCTATGATTTTTTTTTTTAAAAATCAGCTTTAAAAAAATAACAGGAAAGTCAAGCAAACAAATTTCTAACTTCCCTGTTCAGTATGTCTGAATCCATAAAACTGTCACAAAAAATCAATGCACCCATAAAAATCCCAAGCATCGGATCTCTGTGAGTACTTTACACCAAGTATATTACGCACACTTATACAAATAGGTACATTGACAATTCCACTCATACTGCATTAAGTCTGGGAATTATGCTTCCAAAATGATTAATATAATTGGAGGCATAAAAGAAATGCTAAATGTGGTGTGTACCAATAGATAGCTTAATCGCATATTTGCTGACAGTATATCCTTGATGTAAGTGATACACATCTAACAGATATTAATCCTGTTCAACTGCTACTAGATACATCTCATTTTTAACAAGCATTACTGGCCGCTAAAAATGGAACAAGTTAGTATTAGAATGTATCCAAACTTTCCTCTGCTTCTTAAGAGTATAATCTGATATTTATTCATGAATAACAAATAAATACATTTTGCTTAGTTTCTCACCAGCTATCTATCTTCATACTTTTTAATTATAAGGACTGGGGAAAGTGTAACTGGATGGGTGAGAGATTTGTTTCTTAAATTAAGAAAGAACAGTTAGATGACTGGTTCTCAACTGGGGGCAATCTGTACTTCCAGATGGTATCTGGCAATATCTGAAGACATTTTTTGAATGTCACAACTGGAAACGGGAGGTTGCTACTGGCATCTGGTGGGTAGAGGCCAAGGATGCTGCTAAACATCCTACAATGCAAAGGACAGCCCAACAACAAGGACGTATCCCATTTAAAACGCTGGCAGGTTTGAAGTCGAAAACCCCGAGTTAGACCTTGGTCTCTTGGTTTAAATATCCGGAAGCATAGGTCAAACATCTACAGTGCAATACTGTTTTTTCATAAGCATATGCTTCTTAATTTATAAGCACTCAATTGCCACCAGCAAAGTCCTTGAATTATAAGTTCATGACACAGACACTACAATGAAGTCTAGTGGTACTCTGTTTGTAAGTTAGTAGTTAATCAATCATGCCCCTTAGTTGTGTTATAGAATCTGAATTATAAAACACTATACCCTTGTACATTGTTAATAGTACAGGAGAAAGCTATAACTTAGTTCCTTACTAAATTAATGCTGGAGAAATCATTTAACCTTAGTGTTTTGGGTTTTTTCCCCATGTATAAAAATGGGTCAGTAATACTTAGGATAGGTAAGGGACAATCAACTCAGTTGGGGCAAATTTGACTTTTTAAGGAAATAATTAGCCTTTATTCATAGAAAAGCTATTTTTTTAAATTAACTTTTACTATTTTTTTCACATTTGTGATTCTCTCTCTTTTGTAAGATGTGGATTGATTCAAGATATGGATGGGAAGGAAGTCTTCAGGAGTGTGTTGACCCGTTATTTTGATGCTTTTTGCTTTATAATTTTAACCCTACAAATAAAACCCTTAGTGAATCAACAAAACTAACATAGACTCATTTCCCTCTAGAAGGAAAGACACTTGGTCTGGAAATTAATGCAGTACATTCCCGGCATTAAAGCGTGGCATCAGGAAACGTTCTAAGCAGAGGATGCAGTAAATTATCAGAAATATCCCAAATTCTCCTGAGTTAAAAGTCGTTAGTATGACGTAATCATATTATTTTAAGTATAATGAAGTCTAGCAACACATATGCAAACATATTAAAAAACACCAAATTAGTTAAAAGCCAAATTTAAAGAATTTTGAATTATCAAAAATTTTGGATCATCTCTGCTTTATTACCATGTTCTAAGATTAAACTCAGAAAGAAATAAGAGAATTGTGGGGCTTCACTGCTGACCCTCAGGCACTCCTGCTTCCCTTTCCTGCAAGCAGAAGTTTCAGTTTTCTAGCTGCCTTGCTCCCATCTCTACTTCTTTTCAGACTTGACTTCTGGCTTTGACCATTGCCTGTTCTCTTGGCCTCGTTCTCTTATCCCTGTGCATGTCTGCTCTCTCTCTTAAACTTGATCTTCTTTAGGTAGAAACTGATCCTAGGTTCATGATGGTTTATTTTCCTAGATTCATCCTGAATTTTAGTCCAATTAACACCATTTAACAATGAAAGCATCTATATGATAGGATAATCTCCCCCACCATAGGTCCTTTGTATACATTCATGTACAAGCCCCTGATGCACACGTATATATGTACACACAGTAGTGATGGATGTTCAAAAGGGCGAGAACACAGAGGTAGTAAGGCACAGGAATCCGATTCATGTGAATCTATTGCTGGTCACTATGATTCAGTAATCTGCATATTATTGATGGCATGTTAGGGTAAAAGACATACACTGTTTAGTTCCTGAAGGTAACTGATTTGGGTTCTGACCTTCAGTCTATTTCTTGTTGGAAAACAGGTAAGTCATTTAGCCTTTCTGTATCTTAGTTTTTTCATAAATAAAATGAGGCTAATGATACTTTCCCCAGCCTCTCAGAACTAATCTTAGTGTAGTTCTATGAATAAAATGACATGATGTACATTGAAACATTTCATAAGATGTAAAACAATATCTATGCTTATACTCTCCCATGGTAGAGTATGGTATATAAAAAGGAAATAGTCATATACAGGGATGGCTATAAGGAAAAGAGTGATTTATTCAAATCATTCAAAAACTTTATCTCTGTATAGAATGACATCCACTAAATATGTATCAGATCAACCATGTATTTCTTTAAATTCTCAATTTGCATTAGTTATTTGCATGTGCTATACTGACAAAGCACCCTTTCTGCGACTGGGTTACTACCTATTAGAATAATTCATCATCTATATGAGCAAAAAAACCAAAAAACAAAAAATCCACAGTGGCAAATAGTAAAGCCAGGACAGTCTGTGTCATTCGTGGAGTACTGTGTCATTCGTGGAATAAAAAGTACTCCTTAGACAGGCTTTTTGTCTCTTATGATCACTAGGGAGCACCTTGTCCAGCTATATATGCATTCTCATATATGCATATGTATGATGTATGTATTGCTGTATTTTCAGGTTCATATTCTTGAAGGAGCATAAACACATATTCCATGCAGATGGTGCAGGTGAGGAGAGGGGCAAGTAGAGGAGGAGCAGAACTACCAAATTAAGAGTTGAGTACATCTCAAAGGTCAATTCTAGGACAATCTGTGCTTCTCTGGCTGCGACATCAACTGTATCATCTCTACATTTACACAGAAAATGAAAAAGAGGAAGACAAAAGTTCTAAAAGGAAAATTTGAGACTGGGACCAGGAGAAAACTGATTTCTATCCCAGTCACAGATGGAGTTCCCATCAGTTCCAGGAACATTTATAAGAGGTTGGAAACAGCTCTTCTAGGTTCTTTTGAAGAGTCTTGGTCCCTTTAGAAAATAACTCATCACCCTAAGCACACCATAACTCGAGATTCCTCATTTTCTTGTCAGTGGTAGGGTGGAAAAGCCATGAGTTCTGCAGTTTAATAGCTTTAGGCAAGTTACTTAGCGAGAAATGTAGCATGGTGGGTGGTTACAAGTTTAGGCTGAGAAGCCGGTTTCCTGCTCTGCATTCTAGCTCCATCACATACTTACTCTGTGATCTTGGGACACTTGCTTAACCTCTCTGGGCCTGGGTTTTCTCATCTGCAAAACGAAAACTTCATTTTCATTTTCATTCAATTACCCAGTTGTAATGTTTAAATGGGTTCATTTTAAACATATAGGGCAGTGCCTGGCCCTAAATGGGTCCACTATTACTGAAGAGCTTCAGTGTTTTTCTTCAGCAAAACAGGAATAATTACTACTTCTCATATGATTGTGATTATTAAACAGGCTAAAGTATTAAGAGTACCCAGTGAGCTTTGGAAGAGCCTAATACATTTTTGTGCCCATTACTTTTCATAATTTGAATCTTGGACATCTGTTCTGTAGAAATCCCATTTTGGGGCTAAATTCAGCAATCTCCAGATATTGTTGTTTAATTCAATTTCTTGCTTAATAACAGGTATGTCAAGGGAAACCGCCTTTTAGGGGCCTAGGTTCTCTTGTGTCTGGTCCCTCTGGGCAATAGTTGGTCCTCTAAAGCCCATAAGCATGCAATTGAAAGCAGGATAGTGATGCAGCATGTTACAGTGCCGCCGTGTAAACTGAAGCTCTAATGCCATCTCTGGAACATTCTTAGAGGATTTGTGGCATACATGTGCCTAGGGAGCTCAGGCCTTAAATGCCTCACCACTTGTGATCAGATAGAACCCACACGAGGCTCTCTCTTCAGGGTAGCCTGGACAGAGGACAACAGCGGGTCCATGCTATACTTTGTGATCTGCTGAGATCTGTTGGGCAGAATCTGGGTTCCTCCTAGATTAGATGAGGCATACTCTATGCTACGTGGACCCCCAGTTGCAAGAACAAGGCTCATTCCTCCTTCTCAGTGACTGAACAGCAGTTATACTCTCACTGAAGTGGTAAGAATCTACACCCCTTTACTCTCCTTTGAACTGTGGATTCTCCTCTTTCCTCCCCACTTGGTTGAGTGAGGATGAGAAGTAATTTGAAAGCTTGCTTTTGTTTTGATTCTTGCTATGAATCTCTGTTCTCTGTGAAAAATCTTTCTCATTTAGGAGAAAAACCTGCCTTTAAGTTGTACCTTTGAAAGAATAAAATTAGTCTTGGGATCCTGGCTCCGATTTCTAGTTAAAAATTTCATTTACTATGCAATTAAAAACAACTCCACAGCTATTTAAAGAAAATGTTGTTGCCTTCTGAGTCATTACAAAGTAAATATAAAAAATATGCTAAGTTCTCGAAGGAAAAAAATGTGCTTTGTACCACAAAGGGTTTACTCTTTGTCTCATTCCATCAGTAAGGAGAAATGAAAGTGCTTACAATGAATTATAATGCACTTAGGATGAACATTCTGGTGTATGAGGCATGGATGGCTATAAAGTCAGGAGACTGTTTTCCAGAAGTCTCACTTGAAAAGCCAGCTCCTTACTTTATAGCTTTACCGTATACAGCATTACATAAACATTATCATTGGAGCAGAATCAAGTTATAATATGACTCACCATTACATGCATTTAGATATAATTTGGATCAAATTTATGCCTTCTAAGATATGACAATTGATAGATATAGCATGTATGATATAACAGAGTTAACATATAGTAAGTATGTAAGTAAATAAACAAGACAATGAGACTGTGTATCAGCGCTACCATTAGAAAAGGGCTCTGCTGTCTACATTGCTTTTACTGGTAGAGGTAGACATAAAAGAAATAAAGGCAGATAAATATAAGGAACAAAACAGGTCTTAATTTTTTTAAATGTACTTTGTGGATTCAGATGTAAAACAGGGGCCTCTAGCAGCTGCAAATTGAAGGAGCACATATTATCAAACAGATCCATCTCAGGCGAAGGAAATGTAGTAGTCCCCTCCCCTGGCTGACAAGAAGCCGATGGATTACTGATGAATGCTTATAAATCACAAGGACAGTTCTCACATGGAGAATTATAATCATAGGGATTTTTCTGACTTCCATGTTTGCTTTTTCCATCACCCACTTTCCACCACACATCACCTCTCTGTTTCCTGTCTCCAAAATTATTTTTTTCTCCAGCACATTCTTCCAAAGGACAGTGATATGAGGAGGACTTCACCCTTGTGTGACAAACTGTTTTTGTGGTTTTTCTTCTTTCCCTAGCCCTCATTTTTTCCCCTCATATAAACCTATCCTTGAAGGCCTGCTTCTCCTTGAACAACAATCAGGACATGAATGGGACTTGGAATCAGGTGATGAGAAAGAGCTTCAGAAGTTAGCAAGAGAACGAGCATGAAGGCAAGAGCTGATGAGTTTGAGATGAAAGCTAACCTGGGAGAGGTCTTGGAAGGAGCTCAGCCTACTCAAACTGGAGAATGGTATCTGCAACTACAATCCCCAGACTAATAAAGCACTGACCCTGGGAGGGCAGTAAAGGTGAGCAGAAGTAACCAGTGTCTGGACTTGGGAGAGAGAAAAAGCCAAAGGCCATCACCTCCTGTGCTACTAAATTCACTGTGTAACTTAACTGAAATTTCGCAGCCAGCCTGAGTTAAAGAGATAGCCACAGATGCTACAAGGTGAAGGTCACGTTCTGAGTTCTAGAAAGACCCTTATGATTCAAAAGCACCATCTTTTTAGCCTCAGAGCGTTTGTATTCCATTTTCCCACCCTCTCTGTCCCTGGGGCACTCTAGCTTTGAGACTGTATTATAGAAGAGGCATTTTCTCTCACAGTGACTCTCAAAAAATGGCTGTTAAATGAAAAGACAGGCAGAGAAAGGGAAAGAGCTAAATCTAATAAAGCATTGTTTTGAAATAGTTCCTTTATTTCTTCTGGATTACTTATCACCATTTATGGTCAAAACCTTTTGACATGGCACCAGGAACTCTGTTGAAATCTCTGTATGTGCTCAGGAACCTGAACTGAATAGCAGCAAGGATTATGTAGACTAATCAATAGTTCACATAATGTTGATATCAATTATGTTCATATTAATCATAATGTTGATATCAATAGTCAATATTACATTGATTAACAGCCAATCTCCTTCACGGACACGTCACCTTCATCTGGCTCTATCAAGACCACTTTCAGAATGACGTTGTTAATCCGCTAATTGCCAAATCCAATGGATTTATTTTAAGTATTTGTCCTATTTAATCACATCATAGCTTTCAGCACTATTCACCACCTGTTTTTCATTTTATTGTCGCTCCTCCTAAATCTCCTGCTGTTTCTCAATTTGCATAATCTGCCCCACTTTCTCCACTCACCTTTCATATATTGTTGTTCTCCAGGATTGTATTTTTCTTCGTTCCTGGCCTCATGGAGTAGTTTTCATATATTTCATCAGTTTTTCTGGCTTTAATTATACTTCATCAGATTGAAATTTTATTTTATTTTAGTTTTAGCATCTTTATTGGAGTATAATTGCTTTACAATGGTGTGTTAGTTTCTGCTTTATAACAAAGTGAATCAGTTATACATATATATATGTCCCCATATCTCTTCCCTCTTTCATCTCCCTCCCTCCCACCCTCCCTATCCCACCCCTCTAGGTGGTCACAAAGCACCAAGCTAATCTCCCTGTGCTATGCAGCTGCTTCCCACTAGCTATCTATTTTACGTTTGGTACTGTATATATCTCCATGCCACTCTCTCACTTTGTCCCAGCTTACCCTTCCCCCTCCCTGTATCCTCAAGTCCATTCTCTAGTAGGTCTGCATCTTTATTCCTGTCTTGCCCCTAGGTTCTTCTGACCATTGTTTTTTCTTCTTTTTTTTTTTTTAGATTCCTTATATATGTGTTAGCATATGGTATTTGTTTCTCTCTTTCTGACTGACTTCACTCTGTATGACAGTCTCTAGGTCCATCCACCTCACTACAAATAACTCAGTTTCGTTCCTTTTGATGGCTGAGTAATATTCCATTGTATATATGTGCCACATCTTCTTTATCCATTCATCTGTCGAGGGACACTTCAGTTGCTCCCAGGTCCTGGCTATTGTAAATAGAGCTGCAATGAACATTTTGGTACATGACTCTTTTTGAATTATGGTTTTCTCAGGGTATATGCCCAGCAGTGGGATTGCTGGGCCGTATGGTAGTTCTATTTTTAGTTTTTTAAGGAACCTCTATACTGTTCTCCATAGTGGCTGTATCAATTTACATTCCCACCAAAAGTGCAAGAGGGTTCTCTTTTCTCCACACCCTCTGCAGCATTTATTGTTTCTAGATTTTTTGATGATGGCCATTCTGGACGGTGTGAGATGATATCTCATTGTAGTTTTGATTTGCATTTCTCTAATGATTAATGATGTTGAGCATTCTTTCATGTGTTTGTTGGCAATCTGTATGTCTTCTTTGGAGAAATGTCCATTTAGGTCTTCTGCCCATTTTTGGATTGGGTTGTTTGTTTTTTTGATATTGAGCTGCATGAGTTGCTTGTATGTTTTGGAGATTAATCCATTGTCAGTTGCTTCATTTGCAAATATTTTCTCCCATTCTGAGGGTTGTCTTTTCATCTTGTTTATGGTTTCCTTTGCTCTGCAAAAGCTTTTAAGTTTCATTAGGTCCCATTTGTTTATTTTTGTTTTTATTTCCATTTCTCTAGGAGGTGGGTCAAAAAGGATCTTGCTGTGATTTATGTCATAGAGTGTTCTGCCTACATTTTCCTCTAAGAATTTGATGGTGTCTGGCCTTACATTTAGGTCTTTAATCCATTTTGAGTTTATTTTTGTGTATGGTGTTAGGGAGTGTTCTAATTTCATTCTTTTATATGTAGCTGTCTAGTTTTCCCAGCAGCACTTATTGAAGAGGCTGTCTTTTCTCCATTGTATATTCTTGCCTCCTTTATCAAAGATAAGGTGACCATATGTGTGTGGGTTTATCTCTGGGTTTTCTATCCTGTTCCATTGATCTATATTTCTGTTTTTGTGCCAGTACCATACCGTCTTGATTACTGCAGCTTTGTAGTATAGTCTGAAGTCAGGGAGCCTGATTTCTCCAGCTCCGTTTTTCTTTCTCAAGATTGCTTTGGCTATTCAGGGTCTTTTGTGTTTCCATACAAATTGTGAAATTTTTTGTTCTAGTTCTGTGAAAAATGCCAGTGGTAGTTTGACAGGGATTGCATTGAATCTGTAGATTGCTTTGGGTAGTAGAGTCATTTTCACAATGTTGATTCTTCCAATCCAAGAACATGGTGTATCTCTCCATCTGTTTGCATCATCTTTAATTCCTTTCATCAGTGTCTTATAGTTTTCTGCATACAGGTCTTTTGTCTCCGTAGGTAGGTTTATTCCTACGCATTTTATTCTTTTTGTTGCAATGGTAAATGGGAGTGTTTCCTTAATTTGTCTTTCAGATTTTTCATCATTAGTGTATAGGAATGCAAGAGACTTCTGTGCATTAATTTTTTATCCTGCTACTTTACCAAATTCACTGATTAGCTCTAGTAGTTTTCTGGTAGCATCTTTAGGATTCTCTATGTATAGTATCATGTCATCTGCAAACAGTGACAGCTTTACTTCTTCTTTTCCAATTTGGATTCCTTTTATTTCTTTTTCTTCTCTGATTGCTGTGGCTAAAACTTCCAAAACTACGTTGAATAATAGTGGTGAGAGTGGGCAACCTTGTCTTGTTCCTGATCTTAGTGGAAATGTTTTCAGTTTTTCACCATTGAGGACGATGTTGGCTGTGGGTTTGTCATATATGGCCTTTATTATGTTGAGGAAAGTTCCCCCTATGCCTACTTTCTGGAGGGTTTTTGTCATAAATGGGTGTTGAGTTTTGTCAAAAGCTTTCTCTGCATCTATTGAGATGATCATATGGTTTTTCTCCTTCAATTAGTTAATATGGTGTATCACGTTGATTGATTTGTGTATATTGAAGAATCCTTGCATTCCTGGGATAAACCCCACTTGATCATGGTGTATGATCCTTTTAATGTGCTGTTGGATTCTGTTTGCTAGTATTTTGTTGAGGATTTTTCCATCTATGTTCATCAGTGATATTGGCCTGTAGTTTTCTTTCTTTGTGACATCTTTGTCTGGTTTTGGTATCAGAGTGATGGTGGCCTCGTAGAATGAGTTTGGGAGTGTTCCTCCCTCTGCTATATTTTGGAAGAGTTTGAGAAGGATAGGTGTTAGCTCTTCTTTAGATGTTTGATAGAATTCGCCTGTGAAGCCATCTGGTCCTGGGCTTTTGTTTGTTGCAAGATTTTTAATCACAGTTTCAATTTCAGTGCTTGTGATTGGTCTGTTCATATTTTCTATTTCTTCCTGGTTCCGTCTCGGAAGTTGTGCATTTCTAAGAATTTGTCCATTTCTTCCAGGTTGTCCATTTTATTGGCATATAGTTGCTTGTAGTAATCTCTCATGATCCTCTGTATTTCTGCAGTGTCAGTTGTTACTTCTCCTTTTTCATTTCTAATTCTATTGGTTTGAGTCTTCTCCCTTTTTTTCTTGATAAGTCTGGCTAATTAATGGTTTAGCAATTTTGTTTATCTTCTCAAAGAACCAGCTTTTAGTTTTATTGATCTTTGCTATCATTTCCTTCATTTCTTTTTCATTTATTTCTGATCTGATCTGTATGATTTCTTTCCTTCTGCTAACTTTGGGTTTTTTTTGCTCCTCTTTCTCTAATTGCTTTAGGTGTAAGGTTAGATTGCTTATTTGAGATGTTCCTTGTTTCTTAAGGTAGGATTGTATTTAACACCCCACTTTCACCCTCTTAGAATTTCTTTTGCTGCATCCCATAGGTTTTGGGTCGTTGTGTTTTCATTGTCATTTGTTTCTAGGTATTTTTTGGTTTCCTCTTTGATTTCTTCAGTGATCTCTTGGTTATTAAGTAGTGTGTTGTTTAGCCTCCATGTGTTTGTATTTCTTACAGATTTTTTCCTGTAATTGATATGTAGTCGTATAGCGCTGTGGTCAGAAAAGACACTTGATATGATTTCAATTTTCTTAAATTTACCAAGGCTTGATTTGTGACCCAAGATATGATCTATCCTCGAGAATGTTCCATGACCACTTGAGAAGAATGTGTATCCTGTTGTTTTTGGATGGAATGTCCTATAAATATCAATTAAGTCCATCTTGTTTAATGTATCATTTAAAGCTTGTGTTTCCTTATTTATTTTCATTTTGGATAATCTGTCCATTGGTGAAAGTGGGGTGTTAAAGTCCCCTACTATGATTTTGTTACTGTCGATTTCCCCTTTTATGGCTGTTAGTATTTGTCTTATGTATTGAGGTGCTCCTATGTTGGGTGCATAAATATTTACAATTGTTATATCTTCTTCTTGGATTGATCCCTTGATCATTATGTAGTGTCCTTCTTTGTCTCTTGCAATAGTCTTTGTTTTAAAGTCTATTTTGTCTGATATGAGAATTGCTACTCCAGCTTTCTTTTGATTTCCATTTGCATGGAATATCTTTTTCCATCCCCTCACTTTCAGTCTGTATGTGTCCCTAGGTCTGAAGTGTGTCTCTTGTAGACAGCATATATATGGGTCTTGCTTTTGTATCCATTCAGCCAGTCTATGTCTTTTGGCTGCAGCATTTAATCCATTTACATTTAAGGTAATTATCGATATGTATGTTCCTATTACCATTTTCTTAACTGTTTTGGGTTTCTTACTGTAAATCTTTTCCTTCTCTTGTGTTTCCTGCCTAGAGAAGTTCCTTTAGCATTTGTTGTAAAGCTCGTTTGGTGGTGCTAAATTCTCTTAGCTTTTGCTTGTCTGTAAAGCTTTTAATTTCTCCATCAAATCTGAATGAGATCCTTGCTGGGTAGAGTAATCTTGGTTGTAGGTTTTTCTCCTTCATCACTTTAAATATGGCCTACCACTCCCTTCTGGCTTGCAGACTTTCTGCTGAAAGATCAGCCGTTAACCTTATGGGGATTCCCTTAAGTGTTATTTGTTGTTTTTCCCTTGCTGCTTTTACTATTTGTTCTTTGTATTTAATTTTTGTTAGTTTGATTAATATGTGTCTTGGCGTGTTTCTCCTTGGATTTATCCTGTATGGGACTCTCTGTGGTTCCTGGACTTGATTAACTATTTCCTTTCCCATATTAGGGAAGTTTTCAACTATAGTCTCTTCAAATATTTTCTCAGTCTCTTTCTTTTTCTCTTCTTCTTCTGGGGTCCCTATAATTCGAATGTTGGTGCGTTTAATGTTGTCCCAGAGGTCTCTGAGACTGTCCTCAATTCTTTTCATTCCTTTTTCTTTATTCTGCTCTGCAGTAGTTATTTACACTATTTTATCTTCCAGGTCACTTATCCGTTCTTCTGCCTCAGTTATTCTGCTATTGATCCCTTCTAGAGAATTTTAAATTTCATTTAGTGTGTTGTTCATCACTGTTTGTTTGCCCTTTAGTTCTTCTAGGTCCTTGTTAAACGTTTCTTGTATTTTCTCCATTCTATTTCCAAGATTTTGGATCATCTTTACTATCATTATTCTGAATTCTTTTTCAGATAGACTGCCTATTTCCTCTTCATTTGTTAGGTCTGGTGGGTTTTTGCCTTGCTCCTTCATCTGCTGTGTGTTTCTCTGTCTTCTCATTTTGCTTAACTTAGTTTGTTTGGGATCTCCTTTTAGCAGGCTGCAGGTTTGTAGTTTCCATTGTTTTTCGTGTCTGTCCCCAGTGGCTAAAATTGGTTCAGTCGGTTGTGTAGGCTTCCTGGTGGAGGGGACTAGTGCCCCTGTTCTGGTGGATGAGGCTGGATCTTGTCTTTCTGGTGGGCAGGTCCACGTCTGGTGGTGTGTTTTGGGGTGTCTGTGGCCTTATTATGATTTTAGTCAGCCTCTGTGCTAATGGATGGGGTTGTTCCTGTCTTGCTAGTTGTTTGGCATAGGGTGTCCAGCACTGTAGCATGGTGGTCATTGAGTGGAGCTGGGTCTTGGTGTTGAGATGGAGATCTCTGGGAGATTTTCACCATTTGGTATTACGTGGAGCTGGGAGGTCTCTTGTGGACCAGTGTCCTGAAGTTGGCTCTCCCACCTCAGAGGCACAGCCCTGATGCCTGGCTGGAGCACCAAGAGTCTGTCCTCCACACGGCTCAGAATAAAAGGTAGAAAAAAAAGAAAGAAAGAAAGAAGAAGATAAAATAAAATAAAGTAAAATAAAATAAAATAAAGTTATTAAAATAAAAAATAATTATTAAGAAAAAAAAATTTTTTTAAGTAATAAAAGAAAAAAAAAAAAAAACAAATACGGACAGACAGAACCCTAGGACAAATTGTAAAAGCAAAGCTATACAGACAAAATCACACACAGAAGCATACACATACACACTCACAAAAAGAGAAAAAGGGAAAAATATATATATATCATTGCTCCCAAAGTCCATCTCCTCAATTTGGGGTGATTCGTTGTGTATTCAGGTATTCCACAGATGCAGGGTACATCAAGTTGATTGTGGAGATTTAATCTGCTGCCCCTGAGGCTGCTGGGAGAGATTTCCCTTTCTCTTCTTTGTTCGCACAGCTCCTGTTGTTCAGCTTTGGATGTGGACCCGCCTCTGCGTGTAGGTCGCCTGAGGGCATCTGTTCTTCGCTCAGACAGGACGGGGTTAAAGGAGCAGCTGCTTCGGGGGCTCTGGCTCACTCAGCCTGCGGGGAGGGAGGGGTACGGGTGCGGGGCGAGCCTGCGGCGGCAGAGGCCAGCGTGACGTTGCAACAGCCTGAGGCACGCCGTGCGTTCTCCCGGGGAAGTTGTCCCTGGATCACGGGACCCTGGCAGTGGCGGGCTGCACAGGCTCCCGGGAAGGGAGGTGTGGATAGTGACCTGTGCTTGCACACAGGCTTCTTGGTGGCGGCAGCAGCAGCCTTAGCGTTTCATGCCCGTCTCTGGGGTCCGCGCTGATAGCCGCGGCTCGCACCCGTCTCTGGAGCTCGTTTAGGTGGCGCTCTGAATCCCCTCTCCTCATGCAATGCGAAACAAAGAGGCAAGAATTTTTCCTGGACTCCCTCCCGGCTAGCTGTGGTGCACTAACCCCTTCAGGCTGTGTTCACGCCGCCAACCCCAGTCCTCTCCCTGCGATCCGACCGAAGCCCGAGCCTCAGCTCCCAGCCCCGCCCGCCCCGGCGGGGGAGCAGACAAGCCTCTCGGGCTGGTGAGTGCTGGTCAGCGCCAAGCCTCTGTGCGGGAATCTCTCCGCTTTGCCCTCCGCACCCCTGTGGCTGCGCTCTCCTCCGTGGCTCCGAAGCTTCCCCCCTCTGCCACCCGCAGTCTCTGCCCGCGAAGGGGCTTCCTAGTGTGTGGAAACCTTTCCTCCTTCACAGCTCCCTCCCACTGGTGCAGGTCCCGTCCTTATTCTTTTGTCTCTGTTTTTCCTTTTTTCTTTTACCTTACCCAAGTACGTGGGTAGTTTCTTGCCTTTTGGGAGTTCTGAGGTCTTCTGCCAGCGTTCAGTAGGTGTTCTGTAGGAGTTGTTCCATATGTAGATGTATTTCTGGTGTATCTGTGCAGAGGAAGGTGATCTCCGCGTCTTACTCTTCCACCATATTGAAGCTCCTCCTCCAGATTGAAATGTTAAATGGCATACTCAGCTGCTCCACATAGATTAACTGAAGGCACCTCAAATTCAGCGTATTTTAAGTTGGAACTCATTATCTCCTATCATACTTTTGTTCTCCTTCCAAATTCCCAATCTTAGTTAACAGGATCATAACCCACTTATGATTATGTAGTTAGCAGCCACAGACTATCCTTGTTTCCTTCTTTCTCCTTCAGGTCATTTTTGTAATCAAATATTATTTTTACATTTTTTCCCCTGAGATCAGCCTGTACTCTCCATCCTCACTGCCACTACTCTTGTCCGGGACCTTTTCATCTGTTGTCAATATCACTTCCTACTGACATTCTAGCCTCCAGTATTGTATCTCTTACCTACCACTCTACCATTCATCCTTCATACAGAACAGAACATACATAAAGTTGATCATGTTTAAATGCACTTTTACTTGTAAAAGTTCACATAGATTAGTGTAAGTCAACTCAACCTACCTTTGTAGCCTGGTCTCTCAACATCACACTGCCTCTCTGCCACAGATCTTATTCTTTATTCAGACTCTAATCTCATTCCTCCTAGCTCTTTTTTCCCTTTCATCTAAAGTATGTTTTGCAACCTTTTTCATTTGGCAAGCTCATACTTACTACACAGAATCCATCTCAGATGCACCCTCCCTTGTGAAACATTCTCCAATTTCCCTAGTTGCTTGCCTGCTTGTGCTAGATTTTAATTCTTTGTTTTTCTGCTTCTTATCACAATTTTAAGAGTGAAACAAGACCATGTCTTCTCAATCTTTGAATTCTATTGCCATACAAAGTGCCTGACACATAAAATCTCTCAATAGTCATTCAACGGATGAATGAATATTACCAAGAATCTTTCTCCTCTCATCTCACATTCCTAGAGACGTCTTCTTCCTAATACAATCTTGAACATGGAAGAATCTTACTATTCCCCATGGTTCTGAAAGAGGAAAAAGGAGGCAGGATGAGGCCCTTTTGTCTTTTCTAAATCAGCCATCTGATTTCCCTTCATTTGTTGCTACCGCTTTCTCTGCCTCTCTTTGCCTGGAAGAGATGATAATATCTTTTCAATGATATGTCTATGATACACTATAATAGATATATAAATACAAAATTCTTAAAAATAAATAAAACACATAGTGGAAACTTTGTAACTCAAATAATTTCTGAAAATATGCTGCATAGTGAAAACATAAGATGTTTTGAAATATAACAGTGGCTCGCCTCTTGTCCGGTGAGTATGAACCTTGATATTACCTTGTTGGTGTTTCCTGTCCTAACGTTCATATTTAAGCATGAAAATGAACATTTTAAATCCATACTCAGACGTTGCACTGAGAACTAACTACCTTCAGCGACATAACCTAATCTCTGTGAGTTTATAGAGGGTCTGTGACTGAGTAATAACCAATTTTCTCACTGTTTATCTCAAGTGAAATAGGTTAATTTGATCTCACAGAACTTTAAAATTTTTTCTATCCCTACTATACTTTACGGTGAAATTAGCTATTTTTTTGTTTCCTTCAAGATAATATGACCAAGAAGACAACCAGAAAGGGTGATAAAGAGGTATATAGAATGGAATTTTCTTCACTGATCCTTTATTGCCTGGGAGGCCATTGAATTTACATTCTAGAGTCTTCCAGTCAATAGGGGGCAATGTAGCTATTCAGCTAAAACTATGTTCATTCTTTAATATTGGTAAATTTTGTCCCACATTTCTTTTCTCTGATTCTTACAAGATATAATATTTTCATTCTGGATGTCAATATCCAAATTAGCAATCAGGATCAATCAAAGCTTCCCAAAAATATAGAATGAGAGAAGGATAAGTTTTAACAAAAATTTTTAAATGATTTAGAACTGAGCTTATCTAAGTCAAATGGATGATAATATATTACTGCTTCTTATATCTTGCTCTTTCTTAACCTCTAGGGAGAAATTTCCTAAAGTTCCTTTTCTCTTACCCTCAATCACAGTATTTTCCAAAAGAACTCTACTAAAGAAAGTAACTACTATAGCTCATGAAGATATGGTCTTGTATTCAAACTTCAGGAATAGTGGTGTGGATGGCTTTCTTCAGAAGTGGAATAGTTAGTCTCTTTACTGTCTTAAGCACTATATTTAGCCTGTCTTGAGACTAGAATGTAGTAATCTCATAGGCATGGTATAAATAATTTATTTTTGTTCATATTTTCTGTGTCACTTCGTCTCATTCCATCTTTTTGTCTGTCACACTCTTTGCATTGAGAACATGAATCAATCTAAGAAAACAGCTTATTTATATGTCCTTCCTTTTTGCTCTAATGTAATGTGAGTCCCTTAATCTTTATGAGCATTCTTCTATCTGGATACGACCTAGTGCCATGTCACACGATGCTTCACATTAAAATTATACCTCTGCTAGATGATAAAATTAAGGAAGTGAGAGTCTCTAATTTCTCTGTTCTAAGTATATCAGTGCAGAAATGATTTGAGTGCATGAAAAGCCTGCAGGCATTTAATAGAAAGTTATCTAACAATAAAGGTAATTTCAGATACATGATTTCCTATGGATCACTCTACCTCTGTATAACACCTGAATCACAGATACTGTGATTGAGGGTAACAACACAGGAACTTTAGAAAATCTGCCATTAGAGGCCAGGATCTGAGCACACAAGGGCAAAGAATGCATCGTTCATTAAGTAAATGCTTCCTCTAAGTGAGTCTAAGCTGATTTCTTTCTCAGTCACTGAGTTCTACAAAGGGCTTCTGTGGTCCCCACAGAGCTCAGTGTGAGCACTGGCCAGTAAATCCAATCTCATCATTTCAAACCCTTTGGCAGTTTTCACTTACAGATTTCTCCTTATCATGAGCTCTTAGCTGCAACAAAATGGCAAGAGAAAAATAAAGCAAGATCAAAAGATATATATTCAATGCAAAATAGCTCAGCCTGTTAGCCCGAAGCAACAAAGAAGTGAAGAACATTCTCCACTGTGTAGTAAAGTGTGTTTCTGGGAGGCTAATGTTACATGCAAATCTGCCGGAGGCAACAATAAAAAAACGAAAAACAAAACAAAAGAACTCAACAAGTCAACAACAAGAGCAAACCAGGCCTGCAATTTTTGTTTTTCCATACAGCTCATCTAGTCTTCATCCATCATGCAGCAAAGCTCATATTATTTTACAAGGAAGCTTAGAAGAGATTAACACTCTTACATAAGCTATTAACCCCTTCTATTATATTATTTTGGCCTAAATCCTTCATTTTTAAATAGCATAGAAGGTCTGATACCGGGGTTGCACAGGACAAAGATAATGTAGAAAATAAGTTTGTTACAGTCCTTTGCAGACCACCCACAAGTGTACCACTAAAAACTCCTCTACAGTGGGAAAACAATTAACTCTGTTGTGTTACTCTACAGTACCAAGCCTCTTCATCCTACCTCTCCAGCAGGTAGGGTGTGAGAGCAGGCCAAAAATCTCCCCAAAAGACCTTATAGCTAGCTATACCATTCCTTCTCAATGTCAGATGAAAAGCTATTAAGAAAATACTATAGGCCAGACTCATTCTTGTCTTAACAAACACACTTTTACTTGCCGTCCTCATAAAACATTACTTACAGCCATAATGGGAGCTTAGCTATAGAAAAGCTGTTCCGTGGGTGGCCCAGGTGCTTTCAGAGCAGATTCCATGTTACAAAGAGGGCGGGAAAAGTCTTGAACATGAGCAGGCACAGATCTAGAAGAGCCATTTCTTTTCTAGAAGACTTTTGAACGTTTGACTGGGGAGTGGGATAGTTAGCAAGTTGAAAGCATTTACAGGGCTCTCTGTTAAGGAAGAGACATTTTTCAATTTAACTAGGGAAAACATTTTTTTTTGGCTTCAGCTGGTGATACCCAGTACAGGGTAAAGGAAAAGTATTGCCAGCCTATCCTCTGAGACTCTGTCCCAGCCACAGTAGAAGCATGATGTGAGAGGACTAACTGCCACAGTGACCTCCCAGCTTCTCATTCAGTCTACTAACTGCCAGACACATCCCTTTCAACAGAAACAGTTCTGGAGCTGACTGTAGGACAGCTGGCTGTGGACTGCTGTATAGCCAAGCAGGCATCGTCACTGAGAAATGGTAGCACAAGTAGTAACTGTCTTCCTTTGATCAATATGAAGTTTTATTACCTCTGATTGGTGCCTAACAGAAGGCAATTCCTGGTACTTGTGGGTTCATGAATATGTACCGAGATAGGAGTTAATTCTTTTTTTTTTTTCTTAATTAATTCATTTATTTATTTATTTTTGGCTGTGTTGGGTCTTCGTTTCTGTGCGAGGGCTTTCTCTAGTTGTGGCGAGTGGGGGCCACTCTTCATCGCGGTGCGCGGGCCTCTCACTATCGCGGCCTCTCCTGTTGCGGAGCACAGGCTCCAGACGCGCAGGCTCAGCAGCTGTGGCTCACGGATCCAGTTGCTCCGCGGCATGTGGGATCCTCCCAGACCAGGGCTCGAACCCGTGTCCCCTGCATAGGCAGGCGGACTCTCAACCACTGCACCACCAGGGAAGCCCCGGAGTTAATTCTTCATTTTCATCAGTGCCATTAGAGCATTCAAAGTTTATTTAGAATCACTTAATAAAATGTTGATTTCAAAATGTCCCTCCCTACTTGGAAGCTTGTAGCTGTAATACCCTAGGTGAAAGTAGATTCTCACAAAGTGATACAGCTTATGATCTTAGTATCAATAGTTCGTTCTTTTTTTCCCTTCCTTCTCCCCCCACTTTAACATCATTTTTTTTTTTTTGCCAAAGGTTATGAAAATTTTATTTAGCGTGTTATTTACAAGACTGTTTCCTTTCTGTTTCATTAATTCTGCTAATTTTCAATTAATTTGGGTAATGACATTCACTCCGTTTTTTACTACTCTTCTGATAAGAGTTTTCTAATGGAAGAGATATACTGGCTGGCTGTGTTTTCAGTGAAGTTGAGGTGGTCTCTGTAATGAATGTTGGTGCAGAATCAAGGGGACTCTAGCCATAAGTTGGCAGCTTATAAAAGCTACTCTACTTCTGCAACTTGCACTGAATTTTCAGAGGCAAAGATGGGGAGAGTAGTAGAGGGTTTAGAGAGCGTAAGACAGCTTCTCCTCCGGTCCGTGACAGATAATTACTCAGTGGGACTTATCTGGACAGAAGCCACGTGCTCATGATGAGGCCTGCTTCTTGCAGGAATAAGGCTTCCCTACCCGGATAACAAAACAGAAAGTTGCGTTCTAACATGGACTGCTGAATAGTTAGGACAGAGAAATCGGAGGTCTATGAATGCTTTTAGCAATGGAGTTCAAGATCAGGATAGTGATATCCTGTAGAAATGTAGATCCTGGAACCATAACTGATCAAAACCAATCACTCTTTTAGTGACAGAGCGTATGCAAATATGGGCAACTTAACAAAGGACTCAAATGTATGATGGAGGGCGGAATAGGAGAGAAGAACAGAATTCAGCCTGACTACATAGTCTAAAATAGCTAGCACATCCTTTCCTTAGAACTCAGAGCAGGGGCATGGGATGGGCAGTGAGCACCCAGATGACTGTAATAGGAAAAGTAATAAAAGATCTAGGAATTAGAATGGCTCACAGTGTGAGAAACAATCACCATTCTACAATTAAATGTTATAAGCCCCACTCAATTTTTTAGTATTTTAATAGATGAATCTTTTAATCCATAGGTCATAATATCTTAAAGGTTTTAGAAACATTGGAATCAGCCTAGGAAGTTTGCAATTAGAAAGGCTGGATCTGGTGGAATCTAAAAGGCAGGTTTGGGAACTCCTGGGAATTACTAGTAATTAGAGAAGGAAGGCAGGAGACAGTCTGATTTGAGAAGGGAACCATCAGAGGAGTTACCTATGCTGTCTCTCCAGGGAATCCAACCCCCTGGGCTAACCGACCCCACGATATTTACATCAGCTACATCTGTATTTCTCTTCTACTCCACACAGGCCATTTCAATAACAGAAATATACAATCTATTGTATTTACGGATAACTGATTCAAGTGAAATGTTCTTTTTACTTTTTAATCAATCATTACCTAAACACTGTCATGCCTTTAGCTTTTGATATTTTAAATCAGAGTTTCAGTGTTATACATACATCCTGGTAATTCCGTGGCTCTGAGAAAAGATTCTGAAATAGTTTCCTAACAACTAATGAGTTCAAGTTTCTGGAATTTCAGTGTTCAGATGCCTTTGTGTGTGTGTGTGTGTGTGTGTGTATTCAGGCAGATGATAAAATTAGAATTATATCTACAACAAATAATAAGAAAAACATGAGAGAGAGAGAGTGTGTGTGAGGTAGAGAGAAAGATGCACACACAAACTCAGTGTGATACAGTGTAAGAAACAGAGTGGAGAGAGAGAGGTGCTGCAAAGCAACAGAGAGTCAGATAAAAGTGCTGATGTGAAAAGTCAAAGGAAATTCTAGTGTAGTTATTCAGAATGAATAGAAGTAGAAGATATATAAAAGTAGAAGATATATAAAAGAAATAAAAATATTGGTATTCAGAAATGCTGTCATGCTCTCTCTTTTCATCTCAAGTCCCACCCTACCCACCCCCCTCTTCCCTGTAAAACAGCAAGCTTCAAAGATCAATAAATGATTTGGGGTAGAAAAGTCTAGAAATTTAGAAGTATCAATAGTTTCACTGTATGTTTTATGATTATAACCAACACCTGTTTGGCATCAAAAGTCCAGAAAAAAACAGTAAAGTATGGATAAAATAAAAACAATCAGAATATTAACAATGCTTTATTCTGGTGATTTATATTTAAAGTCAAACTCAGAGTCACACTTCTGTTTAATTGGAATCACACTGAGATTACATTTTATATATTTATACACATATAAATTTATATATTCTTGAACTCTGCTTTTAAAAATTATTATATTAGACAAGTAGTGCATGTTAATCACGGAATAATATAATTTCCCTCTTAGCTACCTACCAAGTAGCTCTTGAAGGTGTTCCCATAAAGTAGAAACTCTCTACAACACGTTGGCTATAATAATTTATGCAAGTTATTTCAACTCTCCGAGTCTCAGTATCCCCATTAGATTGTTTTGGGGGCTTAATAGAGCATTACATGTAAAGACCTTAGAGTAGAAATAGAAAACAATCAATAATTGTTACATGTTATTGTTATGTTGTCATTGTTGTTATTATCATTTTTATTGCTATTATTATATTTACTAATCACAAAAATGGAATGAAGAAGGATGGGATATAAGACTTTTTTTTTTCCTGAATCAAGTGAGTCAATAATTGCAAGATACAAGGAGCAATGAGGAGAGTCCCAGGAACATCCACTCTGAAGAAAACACTGATTGCGGTATAACTTACTGAGCTGACCTTTTAAATAAGAAGAAAGAAAATAGTAGAAGACCACATTGAAAATGCTGAACTTTGTCTAAGCCGTGTGCTCCCAGAAAGCAAGAATGATTAGGAAATCCCCACCCCCGACCTTTGTGTTCCAGGCAATGGCTAACCACAAGGGACCCCTGTGTCCTCACATCTTAGGAGGTAAGGTTCATCTCCATCCTTCCTCATGACTTCCGTAAGGCTCTGATGAGTCCCTGCTCCCATAAAACCCTGACTCCCTTCCCTTTTCTGATTGCAATAACCTGAATACTACTTTCTGTTAATTGTCGAGTTTCCTTTTTCTTTCACGTGTGTCACAAAATTCTCCATGCTGGGTTACCTTTTGGAAGAATGAGCTGGGAGCAGTGACCAGAGCAATCTTGGACAGTGCATGGGATGGCAGAAAGAAGGTAGAAAGGGAAGGTTTTATTCCTATTTGGGTGTGAGTCTGTTCATTATACTATCCCTCATTTCACAAAATATATGCATTCCAGAAATGCATTTTTTCTAATGCCTTAGGGACTGCTATTAGAAAACCAGAGATCCCTGGGAATCATAAAATCCTGAGATGTAATAAAATCAGACACTTAAGAAAGCAGCAGTTTCACTTTTTACACTCACATATTTAAGGGAAATAACTCTGATTTTATAAAACACTAACAGTAATCTCAACATTTATAATCTTATGATACCCACCAAATAAGTCACACAATGAAAATACTGAAAGTGAACCCCTCAGGTAGATTTCAGACTCCAATGGTCTGCCTTCACTTTGGATTTTTCCTCCAGGTGGGTCATAAAATTGGGAGTTTGGCATTCTTTGTGTATTCAGCTTAGTTATTATGTCAGTGGGGTGCAAGAGTCCCTACATTTTATTATGTTTTCCTTTTATTTTATGCCACTGGTTTAACAGTTGAGAATCACCACTTTTAGTGTCTAGAATAACTTGCAAATGTAGATGCTTTTCAATAGTATTTTATGAAGTGGAAGGAATTGTTTTGCTTATTATCCATCTCTTTATAATTGTTTTCAGGTTTTGAAGATTTCTGGAAACACTTTAAATGGAATCTTTAATCTAGCTCAGATTTCATAAACTGATACAATGAAAACAATATGGCTTGCATTTGGGAGACTTATTTTTCCTTAAAATAAGCCAATATATTTATGTTAGTTTTAATAGAGCCTGAACAGGAAGCAAAGCCAGAAGTACCCAATAAATTGCTTTTAAGCCAATACTGTTGAACACTTACTCTGTGCCAGGCACTGCTCAAATATATTTACATGTGTTACTAGATTTAATTCCCACAATCTTTGTAAGACAGGTACTCTTGATTATCCCCATTATACAGAAAAGGAAAATGGTCACAGATGGGTCAACTATGTTGCTCAAGGAATCTTAGTTAATAAATGGTGCTAGGAATGGTATCTAGTCCATCCTAAACTGTTTGCTTTCTACATTTGTTGCAGGGCTATAATCCTGTTACTTCTCTTTGCCTCTGTCCTGGGTTCAGGCTCTATTTTCTCTAGTCCATATTTTTCTCTTTTTCTGTTTAGTTATTTTTTGTGGAAAACATCCTCTAGTAACTTTTTGATTAAGATACGTACCACGTAAATTACTTTATGAATTTTATGTCTGTGCACCAAATGTGAGTGTTAAAAAAAAACTCAACTTTTTTTTTGAGTAGAGAGCTCTAGATCAGAAACCATTTTCCTCCAGAATTCTGAAGATATTTTCTACTTTCTTCCATCATGCTTTCAATCCTTTTAATCTGAAAACTCATATCTTTCAGCTCAGAGAATTTTTATTGAACTATTTCATTGATGATTTCCTCCCTTCCTTTTTCTCTACTTTCTTTTTCTGTATTACTACTATTTGGATAGTAGGTATCCTGGACTGGGCCTGTAATGTAATCTTTTTTTTTTTCTTCTTTTATTTCCCATCTTGTCGTCTTTTGCCTACACTTCCTGTGTGATTCTTCTCAGCTATTAATGTCAATACATCTATTGAGTTTTTCATTTCTACCAACATGTTTTAAATTTCCAAGACCTCTTGTGTATGGGTGCTATACCTACTCTTAGTTAAGAATATTAATAATTAAAAGTTTTCTCCTGTTCAAATCCTCTCTCTTTTCCTCAAGTTGCCTTATCTGTTTGTTTCTTTTGGTTTCTCTCTTTGGTGTTAGAGGCATTCCTTAGTTATCTGGTAATCTTCATATGCTATTTATATTTAAAACGAAGAATACAATGTAGTGAGTTCTTGGAAGACTCTCTCTCTCTAGGAACCCTGTCAGAAGTCTGATTACCATGAGGCTGCAATGCTGCAGAGTCGATGTATGCATACTGTGGCCAAGAATTCTAGCTGAGCCCGCCCTTCCAGTCTTCCTGCCAAGGTGCCAGATGAATGAGTGGAGCTCGCCTGGGCCCTCCAGACCAGCTCAGTTGTGGGCTGAATGGCATGGAGCAACCTTAGTCAACACCGCATGAAACGGAAGAATCACTTAGTCAAGCCCTGGCCAAACTCCTGGATCTTGAGATATGATAAAGTGATTGTTGTTTTAAGACACTAAGATTTGGATAATTTTTATACAGCAAGGGATAATCAAAACATTAGATTCATATGGACTAACAAGGCAAGGTGATATCTAAAATACTGGTGAGTTAAAATGAATGTAATTTGAATAATGACTTAAAAAATGGTGATTGGAGATTCTGCGTGTGTGGATGGGACTCTTTGACTGATGATTTATGGCAGGGTGATCTGGCTGTGCTGTTCCTCCAAGACACAGTCTATTTTCCCCTGATACTTATTTAGTTATTTAGCTATTATTTTTAAAATAAGCTTTATTTTTTTAGAGCAGTTTTATATTTAAAGAAAAATTACAAAGTCAGCATAGACTTGCCATGAACTCCACACCAGTATCCCCCTGTTATTAACATATTACATTAGTATGGTACATTTGTCACAATTAATGGGATAATATTGACATATTATTATTATTAACCAAAGTCTATACATTATTCATAGTTTCTTATGTTTTGCCTAATATCCTTTTTCTCTTCCAGATCACACACAGGATACCACATTAGCTGTCATGTCTCTTTAGGTTCCCCTTGGCTGTGACATTTTCCCAGACTTTCCTTGTTTTCAATGTCTTTGATAGTTTTGAGGAATATTAGGTATTTTGTAGAATATCCCTCTATTGGAATTTGTCTGATGTTTTTCTCCTGATTAGACTGGAGTTATGGGTTTTGGTGAGGAAACCATGGCTGTAAAGTGCCATTTTTATAACCCTGTACTAAGACGGGTACATATGTCAACACTGACTTGTCACTGTTAACACTGACCTTGATCACCTGGCTGAGGCAGTGTATGTCAGGTTTCTCCATTGTACAGCTACTTGTTTATTTTCCCTTTCCATACTCTCCTCTTTGGAAGAAAGTCATTATGAGCAGCCTGAACTTAAGGAGTGGGGAGTTATTCTCCACCTCCTGAAAGGCACAGTATCTACATAGATCATTCAGAGTACTTCTGCATGGGAGATTTGTCTCTTCCCACATTTATTTATTCAATCACTTATTTATGTCAGTATGGACTCATAGATATTTATTTTATGATACCTCCTCTTTTCTTAAATCTTTCCTTGAGAGTTAGTTATAGTCCCCAAGAAAGAGTTGCACAGTATTCCGATTAGAGGATAAAATCTGGCTGTAAGTACACTGGAGTCTCAGTGGAAAATTAGGGCCAAGTTGGGGTCTTGCTATTTAATATGCAAATATTATGCACCTGACCCTCAGCTGTATTTGGTATCCCCTAGTACAAAGACCCTGTTTTAATTCCTCCAGAGAATGAAACCAAATTATTTTGCTTGGTTTAGTCAAGGAGAGTCAGCCAGGAGCATGGAGAGAGGAAGGGATCTAGGGATTTAACACACTTTTCAACATCATTCAAACAAGTTTTCTTATTTCAGTTGCTTCTCCACCTCAACCTTGATCTTTCCCCTACTTTCAGTGGTATATGGTGCTGCCAATTCCTGAACAGTTTGTGGGAAGAATTGGTTTGGTTCTCAGCTTTCCTCATTACTGGCTTAGGCTTCAGCGTTTTCATGTCTGTTAAATCAGTTTCACTCATCCATCTGCTTTCCAGCTTCCAAAATTGCTTTTGCTGTGCTCTCCTATCTTGTTCTCCCCATCTCCCCTTGTATGTTTGTCTTTAGAGACAAAAAAGTCCCTTTACAGCAGGTTTAGTAGAGTTTGGGGGAGAGTGGAATTGGAGGTGTGTTCAATCCACCACCTTTCACGGCTTTGCTCAGGATTAGAGACTTAGCTCTGTGAGACAGAGGCTCTGTCTCACTCATCCTTGTATCCCCATCACCACCGCTCCCACCCACGTGCTTGATAAAGATCAGGAGGTAAATAGTAATTGAGTCTCATAAATGAAAATAGGAAGCAGAGTCAGGACTCAAATACAAATCTAAATCCAAGTTAGTTTTTATTTTTTACACTGTACTAAACTTCCACCCCATATCAGTTATAAAGTTTGTATTTTCAACATTTAAAATGGAATTTTTCATCCATAAGATCATGCAGATCAGTGCTTTTCAAATTTTTATGTGCCTACAAATATCCTGGGGATTTCTTAAAGTGCAGATTCTGATTTAGTAAGTCTGGATGGGCTGTCTCTCTGCTGGTCCAAGAACCACAAACTTGTATAGCAAGAATGTTTGGTAATGGATTTATAGCACTGTATATTCTGGCATTATAAAATGTCATTTTACACTTTATTTCTTTGTAAAGGTACTATTTTGCATAACAATTTTGTCAGAATCAGGACTTGGATAGAAACAAGTTGAGTTGTCCTGGGGAAAGGAAGGCCCAGGAGCTCAAGTCAACCTACTCCAGTAGAAACTAGATTCCATCAAATATCCATAAGATTGTCAACTGTGGAGAAATGGCTGGGACTAGGAATTATTACAGACTACATACATGTATGTATTCGTATATATTTTTATACCATACCTTATACTTTCCTTATACCAAACTGATTAAAATGGCTTAACGATGCACGCTAGTAATATTTATTAAGAGAGACAAGGAAATCAATGCAAAGGGGAACTGATGGTAAGAAAGATAAAATAAAACAAATGTCGAGGTTAGTACACAAAAATATATGCCATGGTTTCTGCAAACTAATGACAGGGGTATCATAAATATGTCTCTGGGCAGTCAGCACAAAAATGGATAGATACACAGTCATTTACATGAGGCACTATGGCTAAGAAGACAATTTCTTTAGTTTACTTTCACAAAGAGGAGGCCATATAATGTTCCATAAAATATTTTCAAGGACACGTTGAGAGTAATAATCTTATATGGCAAGCCAGATAATATACATTTGTTCAGACATGAATTTAGGTGCTGATGATGGAGAGATAAAAATAAATAATCTTTCTTAAGAAGCTCACAGTTTTATGAAGAGACTAAGAAATTTCAAATAAGATGTGTACAATAGAAGTACAAGGTTTGCTGGTAGCCCAAATGAGGAAGAAATTAACTCAGCCAGGGGAATGATGGGAGTTTGGACTGCTTTACGGAGTAAGAAATAAAATCATGCCTGAATAAATGTATTATCACATGTTGCCAAAATCTCTGAAAATACAAGATCTTAATCTAAGTGGGCTCTGCACTGTGGTCAGTAGAAGTAAAAGCACACAAACAAAGAAAAGAAATGAAAGAAAATATGTGTAATTAGGGAGTTCTGGTAACAAATGTGTGGAAACCTGTCTCTGGAAGACTGAAGTTCAAGGAACCCAGTAACTCTTTGCAGTACAAGTCAGGGACACAAGCTTCTGGGCCCCCAATGTAAGGGCAGTCCCAAAAGCAAGGTTCACAGGAGGCTGGCTGCAGCTTCTGCAGCAGTCCAACAAGCTAGATGAGTGGTTCTTGACCAGTTTTGGTTCCCAGATACCTTTGAAAATATGACTTAGGCTATTTAACCTCTACTTAGAAAAACTCCAAACGTACACACATGCAAAGTTTTAATTTGGGCTCAGGGCTTGTAAGAACATCACAGACCTTTTAAAGATTTCCTTAGACCCTGAGTAAAAAACAAACTCAATTTGATGGATGGATCAGGCTATCATTATAACCTGAGATTGGGAGCAATTTAGATATTCTTGGGAACTCCGTTTATTTTAATTCTGTGCTCATCAAGTGACCTTCTGATTACAGAATATCAGCAAGTTAAGGTGGATGACAGACTCCATGAAGCCCATTATGGGAACCTCAGGTTAAGAACACAGGCTAAGGGCAATGTGATGGCCGATAGCTGCAAAGGTCATAACATCTTCGATTTTTTTTTATCCCAGTCACATTTCATTTGTGTGCACTTTTCTCATTTCTTGAACTCCCTGGCATTTCTGCAGACCCAATTATAGTGCTTACTGTAAGACCTAAAGCTAAAAACTGAAATTTTGCGCTCTTGCTTTGCATTGAGACCTCAGTGAATAAAATATAAAAGATAAGCACTTTCTCAGTGTACAAATATTGGGCCCAACAATGAGTCTGAAACTCTTTGGACCTTCCCAGGAAACACAACCACAAACTTCACAGGTCATGAAAATCTGTTCATTCAGTCAGTTTAATCGACCCAACTTTGATCTTATGTAAACTTACTTTCAGGTTTTTAAAAATGAATCACAAATTTTCCCCATAATTAGACTAACAGTTGACACAGTAGATCTCATTCTCTACCCAGGTCCCTAGAACCTAAAAATGGTAGCTCGCAGTGAGTGAGATGCCGGGTGGTGCCAAGTATCTCTCTGCACAACATACGAGTATTATCTCAATGAAACTGTCCTCCTGTGATGCTATGAGGAAGGTGCTATTATGATGCTCATCTTAGAGGACAAAACTCACAGGTGAAGCAACTTGACTAAGTTCATACAGCTAATAAATGGCAGAGCCAGGTCAAAACTCAGGCAGGCTGATACTGGAGCCTGCACTGTTCATTAGTTCACTATAGTCTCTCTCAGAGGCCCTCACTATGCAAAAATAAAAATCAATGTATTGGGGACTTCCCTGGTGGCGCAGTGGTTAAGAATCCACCTGCCAATGCAGGGGACACGGGTTCGACCTCTGGTCTGGGAAGAGCCCACATGCCACGGAGCAACTAAGTCCGTGCGCCACAACTACTGAGCCTGCACTCTAGATCCCGCAAGCCACAACTACTGAAGCCCACGCACCTAAAGCCCGTGCTCAACAACAACAGAAGCCACCACAATAAGCAACGAAGAGTAGCCCCCTCTCACCGCAACTAGAGAAAACCCGCGCACAGCAACGAAGACCCAGCACAGCCAAAAATAAATAAATAAATAAATTTATTAAGAAAAAAAGTAAACTCCCAAATTAAAAAAAAAAAAAAAAATCAATGCATTAAAACAGTGGATACAAGATAAATGTGGGAATAATGGGGGAAGCTGGTTAAATAATATTACTTAAATTCAACGGAATTCTATGCTGTCAATAAAATCTAGACTATAGAAATATATTTAGTGGGCTGATAAAATAGTCACAATGTATTGCTGAATGAATAAAGCAAATACACTGTATAGTAAAAGCCATTTATACCTTCACACACACAGAAACACAGGAACTCACACACATGAATAAAGGATATGTATCAAAATGTTAATCATGATAATTACCAAGTGGTGGGAAACTAGGTAGCTATTTATTTTCTCAGGAACGCTCTTCTCCTGATCTTTGCACAGCTGGCTCCTTTTTTGTTTTCAGAGCTTAGTTTGAATGTCACCTTCTCAGAGGGGTCTTCCCTGACTCATTGTTATGAAGTAGACAGCTATAGGTGCTCTCTCTATATTTCTATTTAAGAACTATATCATACTATCATGCTTTAATATTTATTATCTTTCATTGGTAATTTTTATACATATTTTTACTTTTTTATTATTTCCACTATAATTAATCTCCATGTCCCTCTTATTCACTTCTGTAAATCTCAACCTCAAATTTAACCAAAAGAAGTTCACAGATTCTCACCTTCCACCCATCCCTACATTCAGTCATAGCATCACATGTAACTGGGTAGCACGGAGCTATGGTAGCCATGGACAACATGGAGGTGATGCTCCCTGCTCTTAGAAGATCACATCTAGTGAGTTTAAAAGACTTTTAAACAAGTTGACTCTTGAACAACATGGTTCACTTATTTATGGATTTTTTTTTCAATAAATACATGCTAAGTACTACATGGCCCACAGTTGGTTCAGTCCACCTGTGCGGAACCTCACATGTGGAGGGCAGACTTTAACGTTATAGGTGGGTTTTTGACTGCATGGAGGGACAGTGACCCTAACCCCTACAGTGTTCAAAGGTCAACTGTAACTCTGTAATGATAAAAGATATGTAAAAGGTAATATAAACTATAGGGACTTACAGGAAAAACTAACTTTTCCTGAGTTACTTTTCAAACTGGAAAAGCCAAAATAACTCAATTGTTTTTAAAAATTATCACAAAATTACAAAAGCAATTCTCATGGTAAAAGCAATAATAGGAAAAGAGCAGTAAATGATTAGTGTTTGATCAGGTCTCCTTTGCCCATTTATAAATAGATACAAGCAAAGGTGGAGTGAGCTACCTTCTCATTGGGATATTACTGATTGTGTCTTAATAGGATCTTTGGGAAAGTAGAGACTTTCTTTAGTCACGGAGCACAGCACTTTTTTCCTCAGAGATATAGTTTTTTTCCTCCACATATATTCGAAACTTACCTTGTACTTCTGACAACGCCTATGGAAAGAAATAGCAAGGAAAGTCTAGGTTTTTCAGCTTTGATGGCATTCCAACAGTAGGCAAAGCTATTCCACATGGGGAACATTATGATGTGGAGGAAAGTTGGAAGATTAATAATAATTACTAATTTACCATTGAACTTGAAGAACTAAAGCCATCCTGCTTTAATTGCTACATTCTCTCCTTTATCTCTTTCAATAACACCCTTGTGAATCAAAAGTGTTCTCTTGGATTATGTTTTTATTTTAAATGAATAAGTGTATCCAAGATACTAGGTCTGATATGCTAAACCTTAAAGATAAAAAATATATATATATATCACTCTGCACCAAGACTTTGTTAGTATAGTAGATACTAGTAAGGTTTACACAGTCCACCTTTGGAATATGTCCTAAGTGCCTTGGCTTTGACACTGTGCAAGAGTTCCAGAAATTTTGAGATGACTTAAATTATATTCCAGATAATATAGATATCATTGGGAGAAAAGGTCTATTCACTAAGAAACTACAGGAATACAACTCTGGAACAGGGGGTCATATACCTTCCTTACCACCAAGATATGATTTGGAGAAAAACACCAATGCACTCAGGAACTATAAGAATACAAGTTCAGGGCAAAGTCTTCCTTACCACTTTACATGGTCAGACCAGTAGGCATAAAAGCAACAAACATGGAATTCTTTTCATGTATCTGGTGGAAGACAAACTTCTCATCTAGAAAGAACAATGAAATCACTCAGCATAGACCACTGATGTGCAAAAATGAGAAGCAACTGAGCAACTTAAATGGAGAAAGGCCCACAAAAGTTGTAAGTCTTTATCCACTGAAACTTTTGCAGTTTGAATAGGAGACCTACCACTCTCATATCTCAGAGAACCAAAGACATCATTGGTTCTCACTCATGAAAATGACCTGTGGGCTCTGAGGCCTTCTGAGTTGCTCCAGAGTCATACTAAAGTATTACACTCTTATCTTAAACTAATCCAGTCTTCAGGGAATCATCCAGGGTGCAGTCTTCGTCTCAAACCTTGAACAGTTTATTTTGATTAAATCGTTTGGGAAAACCAAATCTAAATATATATCCTTCACATGTAAGCATTTTAAACTAATTAAAATGTAAATAACTTTGAAAACATTTTAGAGACTGATTTACCACCAGCCATATTTATAAAAGCAAATTACAGTTGTGAACAATTTTATGGCCAAGAGAGACCTGAAAGCACAAAATGAAAATGTGAAAATATGAGGAAAAAAAAAAAAGAGTCAATATTCTCCATTTAACTTCAAGACTACAGAATGAGTGGAGTTAGTCAGTTAAAGAAATGAAGTTGTTTCTAACAGTTACAGATTGCTGTAGACATGAAGATGATCACAAATCTACTCAAAGCAAAAAATACCATTGGGGTCAAAAATCCTTGGAAGTTTTACAGAAATATTCATTTTGCACATGCAAACAAAGGGTTATTGTTTTCAATTGAAAACTTCACTCCTGGTCTTTCTCAGCAAAGAACTGACTGACTTTTGCTAATTTTGAGGGGAAAAATCAGCAGTGTCCAGAAGATGCGGAGACTTTGGGTTTTGAAGGGAGAGAGTTAGAAAGAGAAATTCCTCCCTGTAGCACATCAGGGTCATTTATTTCCCAGGGACCTCTGGCTTAGTCTCCTGTGTTCCCATTGTGTATGGTGTCCCAGCTCCTGTTGTCTTTTTTCCACTTGAAAGCAGAGAATGGTTTCTGTTATAGGGAGCAAGACAGTGACAAACTCATTTCCATATATAAAGCCAGCTCTGTAATATCATCGTATGATAAAGTCCTTACAAGAACAAAATGAGACTTCATCTGTTCTGTGCCTATTTTTTCCCAACAATAATCAAGAGATACCATCTTTTGGGATATTCTGTTTGCTTCCCCTTTCTCTACTTCTCTCTCTTTTATAGTTGTTAATTATTCATTGGAGTTTTCATCCCCTCCTACTTTTTCCCTTTTCTTCAGTGTGTTCCTTTATCTTTCCTTGGGGTCCATGTTCATTTTTTGCAATTTGTCTTTCCTTGTTAAGAGTTTTCATCCAGTGGCATCACTCCTTCCTTCAAACTCCTTCACTGTCTTGACTCTCCTCTCTGCTTTTTTAACACCTTCACCAACCCTTTTCTTTAACTTCTTTCAACTTGACTTTCCTAAGCTCAACAGGAATTGGTTTCCCACAGATGGACTGCATTTTTTTGCTGCTCTATTTCAGTTGGAAAAACAATAAAATGCAGGGTCAGTTTGCACTCTAGTTCCTAGGAGTTTTGCTCTGAACTCACCTTCAGTCCAGTACTCATAATGGGCATTATAAACTAGAGCAGTCCAATAAATAATAGAGAAAAACAAACAAAATCTTGGCAGAGTGTATTTGATGGTATTTCTTCTGGCAACAATAAAAACTGGGAATGATTTATAATTAGTAACCAAAAGTGAAAAGACAGTAAGGGTTAGGGAATTAGGATCAATGGTTGTGCCTGGGCTCATAGTAAATAATATTTCTTCACACACTAAGGAATGCGAGCTGAGGGGAAAATGTGGATGATAGAATCTGGACTTTACCTTCATGCTGCAGCATTTTATATCCATTTGTAAACAGGATTCTTCTGCAGACCCCAAGAATAAAGAGAGAGGGTTTTTTTTGTTTGTTTGTTTGGGAGAGGAAGATTGGGAAATTGAGATAAACATATCTTTGGACTTTGAATATACTGATCCAAAGCTTCTAAACTTTTGCCTACATGAGAAGAAAAATTGTGACAAAAACAGGGAAGCTCAAACATGCAGCTAACACATCTGGATGTCAGAATGTATTTTCTGTTTGGCAATGTGTAAACTCAACTTGAATCTCAGATGGATCAATATGAGTCATGACGCACCCTTGCTGCTTCAGTGTAACTGGTGAGATTTTGCAGGTATATGGAGGCAAAAAGCCAGCGCACAAGTCCTTTCTCAAGAGCATTGCCAATGGACGTGCACAAAGGATACCAATCCCTCTGCCAAATTTATTTTGGAAGTAAAGCAGGGTTGGTTCAAGATCTCATGAATGATAGGAAATAGCAGCATGAATTGTGTCCTTCATTTACATTTGTTAAGCATCTAAGTCCAGACTCAGAGCACTATGTTGTGTGCTTGCCAATATGAACAGGATATTTTTTTTTAATAAATTTATTTTATTTATTTATTTTTGGCTGTGTTGGGTCTCCGTTGCTGTGTGCGGGCTTTCTCTAGTTGTGGCGAGTGGGGGCTTCTCTTGTAGTGGAGCACGGGCTCTAGGTACATGGGCTTCAGTAGTTGTGGCACGTGTGCTCAGTAGTTGTGGCTAGCTGGCTCTAGAGCACAGGCTCAGTAGTTGTGGTGCACGGGCTTAGTTGCTCCACGGCATGTGGGATCTTCCCGAACCAGGGCTCCAACCCGTGTCCCCTGCATTGGCAGGCGGATTCTTAAACACTGTGCCACCAGGAAAGCCCCGTGAATAGGATTTTGATCTATCCCTTAAGGGGTTAAGAATCCAGCTGGGGAGATGAGGAAAGTCTGTCAATAAATCTTACTACTTGCACATGATGTGTCTGGATCCTAACTCTTGCTCGGGGAAATGTAAGGCATTCTGTGAAACAGAAATCTATCTAGAATGAAAAGTGCTGGTTTAGATCTTAATTATTTCTATAAATTTTTCAGATGTCTACATTCATTTTTGTGATTTATTTACAGGAAATAACTCAAATGGTATAGTAGGCAACTCCAGGATTTGCTAAGAATTATCTACTAATAGAATGCAAAATGCATAGGTTTTTTTATTATTTAATTTCCTTTATGAAAGTTTACTTAATTTGGATACTAAACAAGCTTGGCTAACACATTGAACTATATAGTGGCTGATCTGATTGTCTGAACAATTTTCTGTGGATACTGATATCTTTCCTGTGTCTTTTGCATCTATAGAATTCACATTAGTCAAATAGTAAGAGTCCGCTAATGTTCTTCTTTTTTTTTAATTGCAGTAAAGGCATTTTTTAGTGAGATGAAAGGATGCCCAACAGGTGGGGAAAAAAAAAAAAAAGCAGAAAACACTGTTCAAACGAATACTATTGAAGTACATTTGCAAGTCTTAAATCATTTTCAGGAGACGATCTGGTATGATTGCCTGCAATTACCAAATTTCAACATTCACTCATTCATTCAATAAACTTTTATGGAATGTTTTCTATGTTTCAGGAAATGTAAGTTTGCAGGGTGGAGGGCGAATTGCAAGGGTAAAGATATAATTGTGCTAAGAAGATCATAGTATAGTGGAAGAAAAGTCATATTGATTGAACAACTATGATTAATCAGACTTCTGTTTATAGACTTCTCTTCATTTATTTCTTCCAAGAAAACAATGAAGATGCTCAGAGAACTTGGCCAATTTCACACAGCTGGGAAGAAGTAGTAGTGAAATTCAAACACCTGAGTTTCTGACTCCAAAAGCTTCCCACCATGTTCATGGGTAAGAGGTTAACTGTATTTGTTTATGTTACTTACCCTCAAAACAAATTCTCATAATTACATTGTGGTCTGCATCAGGTGAGATAATGGACAAAGTTAGGAAACACCTGCACTGCCACCTATTAGGAATGCACATTGGAACACCACTTCAATATTCCAAAGAACAGTATCATCTAAGTGACCATAGTCCCTGTATGTGAGGTTCACCCCCTCATTAAAAGTGCATGAGGTATTTCTCCCACTGTGTGGCACAAAAACTTAGAGGAGAGATCCAGACAATGCATTTCTTCAACCAAGATTAAGAAGGAGAATAAGAACACAATGCAGAAAAAGAGGGAAAATTCTAATTCTCACTGTCATGTTACCTCTGCAAAAAAAAAAAGAACATTAAAACAACATGTCACTAATATTTTTGCTCAATGCCATTCATATGTCACCTGAGTTAACTGAACACCTTTCAGCAATGTGACAACATTCCTGGGTGTTTGTCAAAAACAAATGTTCAGGCTACTGAAAAATATAAAAATCACAAATAGATTGAATGTGGTGGGTTCATAGATGTGCATGGAAAGGTAAGATTGTGTAAGATTATGTGACTATATTTATATTACATCCATGATATCCCTTGAAAAACTTAACAAAATGTGAATTCATAGAACCTTGACATTTGGCAATGGGAAATGTTGATAAAAATTATCTGGCAATTTGGAGGAGTATCAGATAATAGACTAGGTACACAATATAATTAGAAATACTGCACTTTCTTCTGCATACACAACAGCTTGTGGCAAAGCTCTGGGTAAATCATGAACATAAGAGTGGAAGTGCACTGCATTTCATAGAACATCCTCAGGCCAAAAAAGACAAACAAGAGAGGTCCTGATTATATATTTGCTAAGAAAATACTCTCTGCTAATATACTGCCAATTTCCTACCTTGGGTAAATAGCATCCCCCTCCTCCAAGGTAAGTAGGTCTCTGCTATATTAGATTTTATTTACAAAAAAGGAACTCTGGCCACAGAACACACATCAGTTATGTGAAGGGTGTGGCACAGCTTGTCTCAAAACATTGTCAGTGTGACCTTTGGCAAGGACCCAGTGGAAAATCAGTTTCCCTAAAGGAAACCAACATCCCTTTCCCTATAATCCTGCTAGCATGATATGGTGTTAATGAAGCAAGCCCTGCTTCCAGTGGTCGTAGCACAAATTGCTTCATTTGGCTTGGTCACTGGAAGGACAAATGCCAAGTGGGGATGTGCACACATGAGCATATGCAAGGTTTCCATGGAAATGCTACTTGTTCTGCCTGAATGGCCTTGGGGATGCATCCAGCCCTGCAGGGGTATGCCATCTCTTTCTGGAGGTCAGCCCAGTAAAAAGTAAAACCTTAAGAAACACACCTGGACTCTGGATTCTATGGGTTCATCTGGAGAGTGATTAGAGGGATTGTGTTATCAGTCACTTTCAATATTCACTGTATTCTGAATACCAACTCTAAAAGCAGCAGCCCGATATTCTTTTACTGCAGAGTCCAAACATAAAGATGACAAGCTTTCCCAAGCATATCATGGAACACTCCCAGTAGTTTCAAACACAATATTTTAAGGAGACAAAATGTTCTAGGCAATTGTGCCAAAAACTATGCTTTCTAGCCCATCACATGGCTGCTCTATCTAGCTGACATTCTCTTTCCCTTAACTTCATATATCTGCCACTGCTTTGTCCCCCCTTGTTACCTGTCTCCCTTATTTACAAAACCACTGGTCGATGGTCCAGGGAATCGCTTGGAAAGTAAACTGGCTGATTAAGAGTCCTACAAGCTGGTAGGGTGATTTAGTACACAAATGCCAACGTTTTCAGCATCTGGATAGAAACCTTGGGTTGACTACATCTCAACTGTATAGGTACAAATGTAGGTTGCAAAAGTTCTTATAGGAGCTAGTTTGTCCTTTCAAACATAGATCAGTCACCTAATGCCTGATTGGAAAAAATAATAATAATTATTCAATACTAAAACATGGACTACAAATATTTCCATTTATAAGATAAGGCTTCACAGATGGGACAAGAGTACTTGTATTTTTTCTATATATCACTGAGTATGTTAGAAATACAATTGGAATAGGGATATCTTCTTACGATAATGATGAAACTCAAAAATAATTTATTCATATTCTTTTTATTCTTGCTGTCCCTCTTTTTAAGTATTTGGTGAAGGGTATGGCGCAGCTTGTCTTTTAAAGTATATACCTTTTTAAAGTAAAATACAGTAAGTACAGTTTTTTATATAAAGTATAGTCACAGGTTCTTCCACATAAATAATAAAAAACATTACCTACTTAAAAGTATAGATCATGTCTGTGCAGATACTTTCCTTACCCCTTCTTTCCTCATCTCTTATACTTCTCTTTCAAGTCCGTCCACTTCTTATACACAATTTTGCTCTAATGAACATGTACTGTTCTTTAGCCACTCAAGCTTCATTCACTTTACTTAACGATCCATTTAAAGACACACACGGGGGAGGAGAGAAGATGGCGGAAGAGTAAGACGCGGAGATCACCTTCCTTCCCACAGATACAGTAGAAATACATCTACACGTGGAACTGCTCCTACAGAACACCCACTGAACGCTGGCAGAAAACGTCCGACCTCCAAAAAGGCAAGAAACTCCCCCCGTACTTGGGTAGGGCAAAAGAAAAAAGAAATAACAGAGACAAAAGAATAGGGACGGGACCTGCACCAGTGGGAGGGAGCCGTGAAGGAGGAAAGATTTCCACGCACTAAGAAGCCCCTTCGCGGGCAGAGACTGCGGGTGGCAGAGGGGTGAAGCTTCGGAGCCACGGAGGAGAGCGCAGCCACAGGGGTGCGGAGGGCAAAGCGGAGAGACTCCCGCACAGAGGGTCGGGGCCGACCAGCACTCACCAGCCCGAGAGGCCTGTCTGCTCCCCCGCCGGGGCGGGCAGGGCTGGGAGCTGAGGCTCGGGCTGCGGTCGGATCGCAGGGAGAGGACTGGGGTTGGCGGCATGAACACAGCCTGAGGGGGTTAGTGCACCACAGCTAGCCGGGAGGGAGTCCGGAAAAAGTCTGCAGCTGCCGAAGAGGCAAGAGACTTTTTCTTCCCTCTTTGTTTCCTGGTGCGCGAGGAGAGGGGATTCAGAGCACTGCCTAAACGAACTCCAGAGACGGGCGCGAGCCGCGGCTATCAGCGTGGACCCCACAGCAACAGGGGCGCAGAGGAAAAAAACGGAGAGACTCCCGCACAGAGGCTCGGCGCCGAGCAGCGCTCATCAGCCCGAGAGGCTTGTCTGCTCACCCGCCGGGGCGGGCGGGGCTGGGAGCTGAGCCTCAGCTTTGGTCGGATCGCAGGGAGAGGACTGGGGTTGGCAGCGTGAACACAGCCTGAAGGGGTTAGCGCACCACAGCTGGCTGGGAGGGAGACCGGGAAAAAGTCTGCAGCTGCCGAAGAGGCAAGAGACATTTTCTTGCCTCTTTGTTTCGCGGCGCGCAAGGAGAGGGGATTCAGAGCGCCGCCTAAACGAACTCCAGAGACGGGCACGAGCTGCGGCGATCAGCGCGGACCCCAGAGACGGGCGTGAGACGCTGGGGCTGCTGCTGCCGCCTCCAAAAAGCCTGTGTGCGAGCACAGGTCACTCTCCACACCGCCCCTCCCAGTAGCCTGTGCAGCCCGCCACTGCCAGGGTCCCGTGATCCGGGGACAACTTCCCCGGGAGAACGCACTGCGTGCCTCAGGCTGGTGCAACGTCACGCCGGCCTCTGCCGCTGCAGGCTCGCCCCGCCTCCCCTGTACCCCTCCCTCCCCGCGGCCTGGGTGAGCCAGAGCCGCCGAAGCAGCTGCTCCTTTAACCCCGTCCTGTCTGGGCGGGGAATAGACGCCCTCAGGCAACCTACACGCAGAGGCAGGTCCAAATCCAAACCTGAACCCCAGGAGCTGTGCGAACAGAGAAGAGCAGGGGAAATCTCTCCCAGCAGCCTCAGAAGCAGCGGATTAAAACTCCACAAACAACTTGATGTGCCTGCATCTGTTGAATACCTGAACAGACAACGAATCATCCCAAATTCAGGAGGTGGACTTTGGGAGCAGGATATATTAATTTTTCCCCTTTTCCTTTTTTTTGTGAGTGTATATGTATATGCTTCTGGGTGAGATTTTGTCTGTATAGCTTTGCTTTATAATAGCTTTATTTTACTTCACTATATTATAGCCTCTTTCTTTCTTTCTTTCTTTCTATTTTTTCTCCCTTTTACTCTGAGCCGTGTGGACGAAAGGCTCTTGGTGCTCCAGCCAGGCATCAGGGCCGTGCCTCTGAGGTGGGAGAGCCAACTTCAGGACACTGGTCCACAAGAGACCTTCCAGCTCCACGTAATATCAAACGGCAAAAATCTCTCAGAGATCTCCATCTCAACATCAAGACCCAGCTTCACTCAACGACCAGCAAGCTACAGTGCTGGACACCCTATGCCAAACAACTAGCAAGACAGGAACACAGCCCCATCCATTAGCAGAGAGGCTGCCTAAAATCATAATAAGGCCACAGACACCCCAAAATACACCACCAGACGTGGACGTGCCCACAAGAAAGACAAGATCCAGCCTCATCCACCAGAACTCAGGCACTAGTTCCCTCCACCAGGAAGCCTACACAACCCACTGAACCAACCTTAGCCACTGGGGACAGATACCAAAAACAACGGGAACTACGAACCTGCAGCCTGTGAAAAGGAGACCCCAAACACAGTAAGATAAGCAAAATGAGACGACAGAAAAACACACAGCAGATGAAGGAGCAGGGTCAAAACACACCAGACTTAACAAATGAAGAGGAAATAGGTAGTCTACCTGAAAAAGAATTCAGAATAATGATAGTAAGAATGATCCAAAATCTTGGAAATAGAATAGACAAAATGCAAGAAACATTTAACAAGGACGTAGAAGAACTAAAGAGGAACCAAGCAATGATGAAAAACACAATAAATGAAATTAAAAATACTCTAGATGGGATCAATAGCAGAATAACTGAGGCAGAAGAAAGGATAAGTGACCTGGAAGATAAAATGGTGGAAATAACCACTGCAGAGCAGGATAAAGAAAAAAGAATGAAAAGAACTGAGGACAGTCTCAGAGACCTCTGGGACAACATTAAACGCACCAACATTCGAATTATAGGGGTCCCAGAAGAAGAAGAGAAGAAGAAAGGGACTGAGAAAATATTTGAAGAGATTATAGTTGAAAACTTCCCTAATATGGGAAAGGAAATAGTTAATCAAGTCCAGGAAGCACAGAGAGTCCCATACAGGATAAACCCAAGGAGAAACACGCCAAGACACATATTAATCAAACTGTCAAAAATTAAATATAAGGAAAACATATTAAAAGCAGCAAGGGGAAAACAACAAATAACACACAAGGGAATCCCCATAAGGCTAACATCTGATCTTTCAGCAGAAACTCTGCAAGCCAGAAGGGAGTGGCAGGATATACTTAAAGTGATGAAGGAGAAAAACCTACAACCAAGATTACTCTACCCAGCAAGGATCTCATTCAGATGTGATGGAGAAATTAAAACCTTTACAGACAAGCAAAAGCTGAGAGAGTTCAGCACCACCAAACCAGCTTTACAACAAATGCTAAAGGAACTTCTCTAGGCAAGAAACACAAGAGAAGGAAAACACCTACAATAACAAACCCAAAACATTTAAGAAAATGGGAATAGGAACATACATATCGATAATTACCCTGAATGTAAATGGATTAAATGCTCCCACCAAAAGACACAGGCTGGCTGAATGGATACAAAAACAAGACCCATATATATGCTGTCTACAAGAGACCCACTTCAGACCTAGAGACACATACAGACTGAAAGTGAGGGGATGGAAAAAGATATTCCACGCAAATGGAAATCAAAAGAAAGCTGGAGTAGCAATTCTCATATCAGACAAAATAGACTTTAAAATAAAGACTATTACAAGAGACAAAGAAGGACACTATATAATGATCAAGGGATCGATCCAAGAGGAAGGTATAACAATTGTAAATATTTATGCACCCAACATAGGAGCACCTCAATACATAAGGCAAATACTAACAGCCATAAAAGGGGAAATCGACAGCAACACAATCATAGTAGGGGACTTTAACACCCCACTTTCACCAATGGACAGATCATCCAAAATGAAAATAAATAAGGAAGCACAAGCTTTAAATGATACATTAAACAAGATGGACTTAATTGATATTTATAGGACATTCCACCCAAAAACAACAGAATATACATTTTTCTCAAGTGCTCATGGAACATTCTCCAGAATAGATCATATCTTGGGTCACAAATCAAGCCTTGGTAAATTTAAGAAAATTGAAATCGTATCAAGTATCTTTTCCGACCACAACGCTATGAGACTAGATATCAATTACAGGAAAAGATCTGTAAAAAATACAAACACATGGAGGCTACACAATACACTACTTAATAACGAAGTGATCACGGAAGAAATCAAAGCGGAAATCAAAAAGTACCTAGAAACAAATGACAATGGAGATACGACGACCCAAAACCTATGGGACGCAGCAAAAGCAGTGCTAAGCGGGAAGTTTATAGCAATACAAGCCTACCTCAAGAAACAGGAAACATCTCGAATAAACAACCTAACCTTGCACCTAAAGCAATTAGAGAAAGAAGAACAAAAAAACCCCAAAGCCAGCAGAAGGAAAGAAATTATAAAGATCAGGTCAGAAATAAATGAAAAAGAAATGAAGGAAACAATAGCAAAAATCAATGAAACTAAAAGCTGGTTCTTTGAGAAGATAAACAAAATTGATAAACCATTAGCCAGACTCATCAAGAGAAAAAGGGAGAAGACTCAAACCAATAGAATTAGAAATGAAAAAGGAGAAGTAACCACTGACACTGCAGAAATACAAAAGATCATGAGAGATTACTACAAGCAACTCTACGCCAATAAAATGGACAACCTGGAAGAAATGGACAGATTCTTAGAAATGCACAAACTGCCGAGACTGAACCAGGAAGAAATAGAAAATATGAACAGACCAATCACAAGCACCGAAATTGAAACTGTGATTAAAAACCTTCCAACAAACAAAAGCCCAGGACCAGATGGCTTCACAGGTGAATTCTATCAAACATTTAGAGAAGAGCTAACACCTATCCTTCTCAAACTCTTCCAAAATATTGCAGAGGGAGGAACACTCCCAAACTCATTCTACGAGGCCACCATCACCCTGATACCAAAACCAGACAAAGATGTCACAAAGAAAGAAAACTACAGGCCAATATCACTGATGAACATAGATGGAAAAATCCTCAACAAAATACTAGCAAACAGAATCCAACAGCACATTAAAAGGATCATACACCATGATCAAGTGGGGTTTATCCCAGGAATGCAAGGATTCTTCAATATACGCAAATCAATCAATGTGATACACCATATTAACAAATTGAAGGAGAAAAACCATATGATCATCTCAATAGATGCAGAGAAAGCTTTCGACAAAATTCAACACCCATTTATGATAAAAGCCCTGCAGAAAGTAGGCATAGAGGGAACTTTCCTCAACATAATAAAGGCCATATATGACAAACCCACAGCCAACATTGTCCTCAATGGTGAAAAACTGAAACCATTTCCACTAAGATCAGGAACAAGACAAGGTTGCCCACTCTCACCACTATCATTCAACATAGTTTTGGAAGTGTTAGCCACAGCAATCAGAGAAGACAAAGAAATAAAAGGAATCCAAATCGGAAAAGAAGAAGTAAAGCTGTCACTATTTGCAGATGACATGATACTATACATAGAGAATCCTAAAGATGCTACCAGAAAACTCCTAGAGCTAATCAATGAATTTGGTAAAGTAGCAGGATACAAAACTACTGCACAGAAATCTCTTGCATTTCTATACACTAATGATGAAAAATCTGAAAGTGAAATTAAGAAAACACTCCCGTTTACCATTGCAACAAAAAGAATAAAATATCTAGGAATAAACCTACCTAAGGAGACAAAAGACCTGTATGCAGAAAATTATAGGACACTGATGAAAGAAATTAAAGTTGATACAAATAGATGGAGAGATACACCATGTTCCTGGATTGGAAGAATCAACATTGTGAAAATGACTCTACTACCCAAAGCAATCTACAGATTCAATGCAATCCCTATCAAACTACCACTGGCATTTTTCACAGAACTAGAACAAAAAATTTCACAATTTGTACGGAAACACAAAAGACCCCGAATAGCCAAAGCAATCTTGAGAACGAAAAATGGAGCTGGGGGAATCAGGCTCCCTGACTTCAGACTATATTACAAAGCTACAGTAATCAAGACAGTTTGGTACTGGCACAAAAACAGAAATATAGATCAATGGAACAGGATAGAAAGCCTAGAGATAAACCCACACACATATGGTCACCTTATCTTTGATAAAGGAGGCAAGCATATACAGTGGAGAAAAGACAGCCTCTTCAATAAGTGGTGCTGGGAAAAGTGGACAGGTACATGTAAAAGTATGAAATTAGAACACTCCCTGACACCATGCACACAAATAAACTCAAAATGGATTAAAGACCTAAGTGTAAGGCCAGACACTATCAAACTCTTAGAGGAAAACATAGGCAGAACACTCTATGACATACATCACAGCAAGATCCTTTTTGACCCAGCTCCCAGAGAAATGGAAATAAGAACACAAATAAACAAATGGGCCCTAATGAAACTTAAAAGCTTTTGCACAGCAAAGGAAACCATAAACAAGACGAAAAGACAACCCTCAGAATCGGAGAAAATCTTTGCAAATGAAGCAACTGACAAAGGATTAATCTCCAAGATTTACAAGCAGCTCATGCAGCTCAATAACAAAAAAACGAAAAACCCAATCCAAAAATGGGCAGAAGACCTAAATAGACATTTCTCCAAAGAAGATATACAGACTACCAACAGACACATGAAAGAATGCTCAACATCATTAATCATTAGAGAAATGCAAATCAAAACTACAATGAGATATCATCTCACACCGATCAGAATGGCCATCATCAAAAAATCTAGAAACAATAAATGCTGGAGAGGGTGTGGAGGAAAGGGAACACTCTTGCACTGTTGGTGGGAATGTAAATTGATACAGCCACTATGGAGAACAGTATGGAGGTTCCTTAAAAAACTACAAATAGAACTACCATACGACCCAGCAATCCCACTACTGGGCATATACCCTGAGAAAACCATAGTTCAAAAAGAGTCATGTACCAAAATGTTCATTGCAGCTCTATTTACAATAGCTAGGACATGGAAGCAACCTAAATGTCCATCGACAGATGAATGGATAAAGAAGATGTGGCACATATATACAATGGATTATTACTCAGTCATAAAAAGAAATGAAATGGAGGTATTTGTAATGAGGTGGATGGAGTTAGAGTCTGTCATACAGAGTGAAGTAAGTCAGAAAGAGAAAAACAAATACAGTATGCTAACACATATATACGGAATCTAAGGAAAAAAAAAAAAAAAGGCCATGAAGAACCTAGTGGCAAGACAGGAATAAAGACACAGACCTACTAGAGAATGAACTTGAGGATATGGGGAGGGGGTGGGGTGAGATGTGACAGGGTAAGAGAGTGTCATGGACATATATACACTACCAAATGTAAAATAGATAGCTAGTGGGAAGCAGCCGGATAGCACAGGGAGATCAGCTCGGTGCTTTGTGACCACCTAGAGGGGTGGGATGGGGAGGGTGGGAGGGAGGGAGGGAGATGCAAGAGGGAAGAGATATGGGAACATATTGTATATGTATAACTGATTCACTTTGTTATAAAGCAGAAGCTAACACACCATTGTAAGGCAATTATACTTTAATAAAGATGTTTAAAAAATAAAAATTAAAAAAAAAAAAATAAAAGCATACCTGGGACCAAAAAAATAAAAAAATAAAAATAAAGACACACACTTTCAATCTCTCTGCCTGTGTATGTTGGCTGAGACCCACTTGCTGACTGCAGTGAGGTTTTCCAAGGCTAAGCCAAGCAGCGTATCTGTTATTGGTTCAGAGACCGGGATGTGACCCAATCAGAGACAGTAAAATGGAATGAGGAAGTTTGAGAATTTGATTGATTTACAAGAAAGAGAGGACTTGCTCCTCCCAGGGCATTTAAAGCCCAAAGAATATAAGGTCTAGAGCTGCTACAGCTATGACCATGAGAAGGGAGCTTATCTGGAAATAAAGTCCACAGGGAAGCAAATAAGGCAAGACATGGACAAAGTAGTTAACTGACACTTGCAGCTAGCTCTTCCACTGTGTTCCTCACTTATGTGAACCAATACATAAACTCCCTCAGTGCTCGAGCCAGTTTAAGCCAGGTTTTCTGTGACTCATAAACGCAGTGATAAACCCACTCTATAAACAATGCCAAACAGGTCAACGGAAACTGAGTCCTATACCAGTAGCACCCACGTTTTCAAGTCCAAGTATCCCTTTGAACAACTGCTGCTCTAATCCTTTGTAGCTCGATATCAAGGTACCAATACAGCTACTCAGTGAAGAAAATAGTCCAAAGGTCTCAGAACTAATATACTTTGAGGACTTGAAAGACAAGAATCTTTAACCTGGTAGCACATAGCATTCCTCACAGGACACTCAGCAGCTGTGATAAGCCTCAACCAGCACACTTGGCCATGAGGATCAGGATGAAGAGAATGTAAAAGGTCAGGGTACCTTCAACTCACTGCTCCACACCTGATGGATTATTTGTAATGAGACACAGTTTTTCATATTTCCTTTGTGAAATAGGGGCTGTAAGGACTTGAACTAAGATGAAACGTATTATTTTCCAATACATAATGTATTTTTCATGAACATCTCATGACTAGAAAGTCCCCAAATTTTTAAGAGGAAAAAAATCGTCAGGTAGTTTTCTCTCTCATTTTGTTTTCCTACAAACATCCCCTTTTCTTCCTCTCTCCTTTATTCCCTTAGTTCTCTCCCTTACATCTTTTTCAATAGTTTAGCCCTTTTATTTCTCCTTAACTAGAATGAGAACAGCAAAAATATTTCAATCGATTAGTAATTAATGACTCAGTATGACTCAGTGAATCAGTTCATAGTTTATTTTAGCCTTAGGACATATATCTCCCCAACTACACTTTCTTGACTTATCCTGTAAGAGAACTTACCACCCATCCTTCAACCTATTTCCTATTCCTTCACGGCATCTCCCACCACCTCAATGTTGCTATAAATACAGAACAGGGAAGGGTTTGGCAAAATAGAATGAGAATGTGATCATAAGTGGTTCCTCAGATCATTAAACCAAAGTTTCCTGACATAGCCAAACCTCTTTTCTGGGTTTGAATGAGGACCAGACATTTTTATAACAGGAAGCCTCAGAATGGAGATTTCAAAAATTAGCATTCGCCTTTTTGTCCAATCACCTCCAGGAAGTGCAGAAGAATACTTAATGAATTCAAATTCTGGCTCAATTGTATAACCCATGAGCATCTGAGTAGTTGGCTTAAACTCAGTGATTCTCAGTTTCCACATTTAAATTGAGGATGGTAACACCTACCTAATTGATTAATTCAACACATATTTTTTAGCACCTGGCTAAACATTATTCTCAGGGGTTCATGATACACTTTGATTAAAATAGTCAAAATCCTATTTTAATGGAGTTTATATTTTACTTAATAGTATTGTTGAATGAACTAAATGATATAATTTAAACAAAGCCAGAGCACAGTGTCTAGCACACAGTAAAACTCAACACATGGTATCCAAGGTGAGATTTCGTTCCCAACTAGGGTGTTCTTAACTCTTTTTTCTGTTATAAATTCTTCCAGTGTCTTAAAGGTTTTTGAAAAACCTCAGTAGGAGGGCTAGGCTTTGGGATGAGCCAAAATATGATTTGAATAAGCCAGAACATTCCGTTGAATAAAATACTGGGGCTGATTTGGGAGTTGAGTTGGTTCAAGTTGATTAAGAGAAGGGCAAAAATATTGCTTTAAAAAAAGACAAACATTTTCTAGAATAAGTTACTTTTAAAGCCATCCTTGATTTCTTTCTAAAAAAATCTTCTTTGTGGAATTCATCAGCAATCTTACTCCCCAAATATATTGCATATTATTTCCCTTCCCTGCCTTTCTGCTGCTACTCTCCTAGTATACATTTCTGTAGTCCTAGTATAAGCTACCACCATCTCTGTCTTCCCAGCGGTCAGAATTACCCTTAAAAAGGGAAATCAGGGCTTCCCTGGTGGCGCAGTGGTTGAGAGTCTGCCTGCCAATGCAGGGGACACAGGTTCGAGCCCTGGCCTGGGAGGATCCCACATGCCGCGGAGCAACTAGGCCCGTGAGCCACAGCTACTGAGCCTGCGCGTCTGGAGCCTGTGCTCCGCAACAAGAGAGGCCGCGATAGTGAGAGGCCCGCGCACCGCGATGAAGAGTGGCCCCCGCTTGCCGCAACTAGAGAAAGCCCTCGCACAGAGACGAAGACCAAACACAGCCAAAAATAAACTAATTAATTAATTTAAAAAAAAAAAAAAAAAAGGGAAATCAGACCATCCTCACCAGCTCTAAAAATCTTCTGATAACCTTTTCAGTGCGCTTTGCATAAAACCCAAGCTCTCTTCATGATCTACAAAGCCCTTACATCATCTTGCCTCTAACTAACTCTCAGACTTCATATTCTCTCAATCCACCCTTGCTCACCATGCTTCAGACACCCCTGCCTTCCTTATCAGGCAAGTTTCTGCCTCAGAGCCTTTGCATTCGCAGTTCTCATTGCTTAAATGTGGTCACCCTCCTCTCCTATATTTGCATTATTTGCTTTTTCCTAGTTCAAATTGTATCATTTCAGAGGGGCCTGTGCTGACCAATACCCTCTTCCCATCCTCCAATCGCTCTCTTTTCGCATCTCTTTCAAGTACGCTTTCCAAGAGTTCCAGTTCGTCTTCCCCATCTAGACTATAGGGTCCATAAGCAGAGATTTCACTGTCTTGTTCTCTGTATCTCCACTGTCTAGCTGCAGGAGGCACTCAATAAATATTTGTTAAGTAAAAGTATAAAATCTATGAAATTAATAATTCTCTGGGCATGCACATAGATATTTGTTTCTAAAATTTTGCCAAGCTTTCAATAATCATATAAAATGTTATTGATGATATGTTTATGGTGTGTAAGGCACTACAAGCATATAGAAAGCGTTCAACATTCATTACCGATATGCATTTTCCATTTGGTCTTTACAGCAGCTTTGAGGTGGTGGCATTATTATGTTCATAACCATTTACAGCCTAGGGGACTAAATGTCCGAGAAAGTTAAGTTTACTACTCAAGAATTCACAGGTCATAAGTGGCAGAGTTAGGATTAAATCTAACTCCGTCTGACACTAAAACTGGTGTTCTTAATCTTACAAACATCCCCATCAACTGTATCTTCTCATACCCAACCAGAAGTGATAACCTGTCAAAACTAATAATGTAAATGGAGAGCATTTACTGAGTGTGTACCATACATAGGGAATTATCTATGTTAATTCTCACAACAACCCTAAGATATAGGTCCCTTGTTTTTCAGTTGAGAAAAATTCAGCTCAAATAAGTCACATGGAATTTGAATCTCGTCTGATTCCTAAGACTGAGCTGCTAACTACTATGGGGCACCATTTCCCTGACCCAGGGAAAGACAGTATTACTTGCCAAGTCACAGATGACAGGAACGACTAGTCTAGGCCTGTGCTACAAAGCTGGGCCTTGTAGCACAGGCTGGGTGCAGGCTTACTGCATGGCCAGCACATTCACCTTGGTCAAAAGACAGACGCATTGTGTCTCTAACAATGGAAACCAGGAATCACTCTGCTGGCCGACTACCAACTCTCTGTCAAGTCAGGGAAAAACAACCAGAAGCCTAAACTTCCATTATGACATTAGTGGTGCCTCCTTCATGTATTTTGTAAGCAATAAACTCGTCCATTGTTTCAATTAGGAAGTTTCAAATGAGACTGAAGATAACGCATCCCATAATTTATCATCCTTCCCTGTTCCACAGGCTCAGGCAGAGCCGATTCCAGGGTGGAATTTGTACTCTCCTGATTGATGAGGCTAATAAAGCACCTTTAATGTGATATAAATAACCTTAAAAATGTCCTTCAGAGTCAATATTGGTGCTTGATGGCCTCACACAGGCAGGGTCCTTGTCTTAAGTAGCACTAAAGCTTGATGAGTTATGCTTTTGAAAAAGTTTGTCATTGAATTTGGATATTGATTTCTGGGGCTACAAGGTGGCAACACCCGCATTAGTGACACAGATGGAGAAAACTATTTTAAAAATACCCATTTCTTTCGCACACATAATACATCAATAATTTTCACACCCTGCTGTAATCATGCAGCTTTGCCAAGGGATTGGAACATGCATAGAACAAATCACACAGGTATTCATTCAACCAGACCAATGACTATTGCTCTGTCCATGCTTTGGCTCTGAAAGAGCACAGTAGACACTTCCTAGAAGGTAAGAATGTGCTTTCAAACCCATTTCTCCGTCACACATGCACTCACATACATACTCACAGAGGTCAAACCAGGTATAACAACAGAACAAAATGGTCTAACTCTGACTTCAAAGCCCTCCGGTTAAACTCTGATTGTTGAATTCGAGGGTAAAGGCTATTTATTAATTTCTTTGCATATTGGGAATATCATGAGTCAAAAGGTTATGGCCCTTTATTAACACAGTTATTCCACATCTTTGTTTCTTTTAAACTTCTGTCCTTACAGTTTCACAAGTTGTTTTAAAACTCTTTGCTTTTCTCTTTTCCTGCCAATTTCCTCATGCTTGGCAGTATCATCATTTCTTGTCAACTTTTTACTGTTTTCTCAGTCTTTATTGTGTGTGTATGTGTCTTGCCTCTTGTGCATATGCGTGTGCCTCTACACTTGCAGAAACGGGATCAGAAGATGATACAGAAGTAAGGCAAGGGTGTTTGATGTCAGGTAAGAGAGTTGTAATGTCAAAGCCACTCAGTCAGTACATCACCAGATGATGGATTTCTTTAGCTCATTATGCCAGTTTCCTAGGATCGTTGTAACAAATTACCACAAACTAGGTGGCTTAAAACAACAGAAATGTATTTTCTCACAGTTCTGGAAGCCAAAAGTCCAAAATTAAGGCGTTAGCAAGTCTCCGAAGGATCTAGGGGAGGAGAATCCTTTCTTGCCTCTTCCATCTTCTGGTTGCTGCTGGCAATTCTGGTATTCTTTGGTTTTACAGGCAAACTCCAGTCTCTGCTTTCTTCTTCACATGGCCTTCTTCCCTTTGTCTCTCTCGGTCTTCTTCGCTTTTTCTGTTTTTTATAGAGGTACTCATAATTGGATTTAGGGCCCACCCTAATCTAAAATAATCTCATTTTGAGATCCTTATCTTAAATATATCAGCAAAGGCCTTTTTTCCACATAAGATTGCATTTTGAAGGCCCAGGTCTTTTGGAGGGGTCACCATTCAACTCACTATACCCATTTATAGACTTTCAATTTAATTAATTAAAATATACTGAGATTGTCCCTTTTTTTAAACAAGTAATACATATTTTATCTGGCAATGATACATACTCTAAGACTAACCACAAGTATAAAAATTTGGCAAATGATATGGAAATCAGACACTATGCACACTAGTTACTTTTCTCCTTATCCTTCCAATAAGGTTGCATATAACATTTACATCTTTTGAGAAATGGTCAAACACAGTCTTCCATGATGAAAAAATATATATATATATAGCAAGGTTTAAATTGATTTTCATAGATATTCCAGCTAATCAATTTATTTTGGAATTACTGATTGATCTTCAGAAGAGTTTGAAACAAGGCAGAAAAATCTGAAGTACTTATAAAATTCTACATTCTCGTGAGGAGACCATTGAGCTTTATGTTAAAGAAAATCAGGTTCATAGTAACCTAGATAACGATGCCCTTATCAAAGGATAATGAATACTCACAAAAGGGTAGGGGGTATATTTGTGTCTATAGGCAATGAATATAAACAGATCCTCTCTGTCCTTTTCAATTAAAGATCCCATAGGAATCAACATAAAACTAATAAATACATTCATAGGGCAAGAGCTTAAGAAAACATGAGAAACCTGGGGATCTTGTTAAAATGCAGATTTTAGTACAGTCGGTCAGTGGCAGGTCCTGAGATTCTGTATTCTAACAAGCTCTCAGGTAATGACGAAGGACCACACTCTAAATATAACCATGGTTATAGAGAATCAAGCTATAACAACAGGGCTGGCAAATAACTGTAATGTCACACAGGCTAAAGATTATAAGGCTTTTAGTCATTCAGCAGACATTCATTGGGCTTCTACTCTGTACCAGTAATTGTGGTAAATACAAAGATAAATGGAATATAATTCATAATCTCAAGAGTTTCTCTCTCAGCTAATTGTGGTTTTTTTTTTTTTTTTTTTTCAGGCATAAAATCTGACATCTACCTTCTGTTTCAAACACTGTTAGGGAAATAATAGAAATAAAATATTTTATAAATAGGTAAAACATTTATCTACATTTAGCAATTTTTCTAAAAATTGATGTAATTGGTCTCTATCCCAAAAGGTACAACCTTTCAGCAGTGAGGGCAGCATCCTTCCTAAGTACTGCTCTCAGAGATGTGCCATGGCAATACAACTCTTGGTAGGATTTGGGGACCAACAATCAGAATGGTACTGTGAGTTCTAGGCTGGAAGCAGATGCAATGATGAGCAGGGATAATTCACAATGAGATGATAAAACATTCACAGAACAAATCATTTACTTTCCAGAAAAATCGATATGTTCTTGTTTTTGAATTAACTTAATTCTACACACTGCTAAAGAGATGCGCTAGAGAGTAATGGCCCTGGATGCTGAAGTCTAAATTTATGTGATTGCCTCTTTTTTCATGTTGGTTGGAGTTAAGATGGGGGAGTTCATGGGCAGGCAGGAGCCAAGGCAATTTGTTTATGATTGTCGTTGAGCCAGTTTTGAATGAGAACCCACCAGAGATTATTCTGATCATGATAGTGGTCTAGATGTCTGCACTGTCAACTAAACATATATAGTGAGCATTATACATATATGCATTGATATACATATTAAATACATTATCAGGAGGGTCTCTAGAGTGCTGGGAAACTTGTCCTATGAGGGATCTGCTCATGCTCCCCCTGCCATGGAAGGGATCAGTGACTTCCTGAACGTCTTCAGGCCTGAAGACTCAAAGCAAGTTGCAGTATCATGACTTTTCACCCAGTAAATTCTCACAAAAGGGCAACTATTATGCTGGCAGCTTCACAAACACAGCTTGTTCTCAGTGACCAACCATGAAAGGATGACCATTCACATTTAAACTTATTTTGATCAGAAACATTCAACACTACAGATTATTCAGTTTTTACATTAGGCATGAATTTTCACCCATTAGTGAATTGAGGGCTCTGATGCCAACCTGCCATCATGTCATCAATGAGGATGGCAAATGGCCATTTTAACTGCCATCACCAAATCTCAGGGCATAAAGTAAAGACTAAGTTCTGTCTTCGAAAAGGTTAACTGTATCTCCTCATCCCCAAAGCAGACATAGTGGATTAAATGTTTGGTTTTGCTACCTACAATGATCAAACAAACTAGCTAACTGTCAAATATATGCTGCAGGAGTTTATTCACAGCTATACTGCTTATTATCAACCCATGGGGCTTTATTTTCCTCCTTAAAGGCCTATCCTGACCAGTTTAAAACAGCACATATGGGGCCTATTTTTAGATCTATAATGCTTCTCATGATTCCTGCATTTGGGGGAATGGGAAGGATGCAGCCAGAGAGAAGACACTGCTCTCTGTTCTCTCCTCGGCCAGGCGTTCTATGATTCACTTCAGTACAGAAAGGGAAGCATTGTGCCTGCACACAGAGTTTTCTGTTGGGTTATACAGTATCTTGCCTTTGGTTCTTACAGAACATATGCCCTACTTTTCACAAATCAGCAAAGGGGCACAATAGAAAAGAGATAGTTTTATCAGTCCAAAATGTTACCAAGATTCCTTCAAGTTTCTACAAGTTACAAATACATGTGTTGGAAGACACAGCAAGGGACACACAAAGGGTCCCTGAACACTGGGTTGGACTCTTAGAAGGAGAAATGGTCTTAGGTCTTAGAGTCTTACAGTCTTATGTTGGCATGCTGGAAAGGGTTTGTGTAATTCTCACTCTGAACTATACTTGGCAAAATAAGATGCACTGTTTAGTTTCTTAGAAGTTAATTCCTTTCTCCTGATTCCTTTCTCCTATAGTCGTGGGCATTGAAAAAACTTGAGGAAAAGCCAAGTGCAGTAACTCTAATGTACCACCAGGTGACAGTGTTTCTAAAATTAATCTTTGATTCTAGAGCACCCAGGCCTGTTTTTGAAGACGGGACCACATTTTAACAGTCAGGTAAATGAACAATCACATGATTGTTTTTAAACAGTAAATCAAACTAGTTACTGAACTTCTTTTCCTAATTCCAATTATTTAAACATGATGAGATCATCCACTCAAGTGACAGCAGTGGGAGGTTAATCTTGTGCTGAATAGGCCGGAATGACTGAATCATCTTAGAAAAGTGGTTAAGCAGTTTGAAAAGCTGATTTTCAGCAATCCCTCTGAAGCTTAGGATCCACTAAATTGAACTAGAGGAGGTAGAAAATGGAATTCATATTTGCTGTATAATGGCAACAACACACACCAGCATGAGACCTTAAAGCAATAGGTAACCAATTCATAGCCAAAAAACTTCATGTAATTTTATCCAAAAGGCATATCTGCTCAAGGGTTTATATTGACTAATACAAATAAAATGAGTATTTGGTATTCATTTGCTGAAATGGTCATGATTTTATGGAACTGAAACTATAGAGGGGAAATGTTTAACCCAAATAAAGTAGGGAACTCACGTTACTGGAAAGGGGTATAGGAGACAAAGAAGAGGGAGAAGGAAAAATGATCAGTAGTTTTTTCCATAGGTTTGGTGTTTGCCAACTAAAAAGGATTTACCTTGGCCTGCATGGAAGAGTCATACAAATAAAACCCTATGGAGCTACTTCAAGCAATCAGTTATCCCTACATCTAGGAGCAAACCAGTGCCCAACGGTTAGAGCTGATGGCTTAAAGTCCACTCATTTCTACTAACGTGTCTCCAATACACTGACTGCCAAGGGGAGTGAGATCCTATTTATAGTTTATTTGAAGGTATATATACTTTATATTAAAACTTATTTACAGTAAGTGGCAAAGCTGTGATGTGATTATGAACAGAGCGCTCCCCATTACATACCATTCCACTGCTGTCTACTACATCTATTTCTGGGCAGATTGAAGAGAGATGAATACAAGGGGATGGGAGAAGGGTGAGAAGGAGTGGAGGGAGGGATGCTTCAGAAAGGTGTGTATTAGTACAGAAGGGTGAAAATATAATTAGAGCTGGAAGAAGAAGTAGCACGCTTGAGAGCCTTCTACTTCACCGCCCCCTCCTTCTCCCCTCCATTTCCATTACACTCTCCTTTCTCATTATTACTTCTACACCCTCCTTTCCTCATTACTGCTTCCCCAAATCCCAAGTTAAATTACAGAACAAGGCAGGGAAAGAAATGACTCCTTAATACTGCTGAGTGACTACAGCAATACACACGTCCCGTGGGAGTCCTCATGTGGTCAGCCTTGTCTACATGCCATAAAAAAGGGGCACTAGTGACCTAAGGAACCAACCACCTTATGTTTTATGTCAGGTTCCCCACAAAACGGTCTCTGGAACTGAGATTTGCTTGCAAAAGCTCTGGAGCTGGAATGGCCTTTCAAAGTTGTATAGCCTTTAGGCAAAGGAAACTTAATACTCCTTATCAACAAGTCATTAAATGTGATCTGTCCTCAGGGAGAGGGCATGATGTTGGCAAGTGTCTGCCTTTAGCTGAAAGGAATTCCCAGAGAGGGAATCAGTTAAGAGTCATAAGCCACCAGTATTCACAGCAGCTTGGAATGAATTTCTTGTCTAGAAAGGGGATCTGGGCAGTGCACATACAATATCCATTACTAAAGCCTGGACTCACTCCATTAGGAAAATCACTCTCACTACTGAAGTAGCCGGCGAATCGGTTGGTTTTGAGTGAATGAATTCTTTGGGAGTAAAACACTCATAGCATGTGTACTAATGACTGTAGGAACTTAGTGCCTTCATTCCAGACATTTGAAAATTGTTCATCTCAGACTGTGCCAGAGATTTATTTTACATTTGCCTATGGCACATCACAAGTTAGCACGGGATAAGTGAAAACTGTTTTGCAGGCATATTCCATTTATGCAAACCTGGAAAGTAGATACAGTTTTTAAGTTCATAAAATTAATCTTAAAAGGACATCTTGTCCAGTCTCTCATGCGATGCTTTTTCTCCTCTGCCACATCCTAAGTGACCGTCCAGTCTGTCTGTGTGCACCTCAAAGACAAGAAGGCATAATCTCCAGCAATAAGCCATTCCATGTTCTAACAGATCTAACTGCTAGAATTTTAGTTCCACATAAAGACAGATTATCTGTTCATCTATAATTTTCAAACATTGGTCTCAGTTCTCTCTTTAGGGAGCACAATACACATATTTTATTCTTTTGCACGTTATTGCTTCAGACATTTGAAGACAGATCATGACCCCTCTAACGTGACTTAAAGTCCCCTCATCACTTTAGTCATTCCCCTTCAGTTATTTGAAAGATAGCTTTCATATCTTCCTCAAGTCTTCTCCAGATAAATAGCTTCTCTTCTTAAAAACTAAATCTCAAAAAAAAAAAAAAAAAACTAACTAAATCTCATATGCCAACTGTCTTTTAAAAAATAGTCTCTGGGACCTCCCTGGTGGTGCAGTGGTTAAGAATCCGCCTGCCATGCAGCGGACACGGGTTCGAGCCCTGGTCCGGGAAGATCCCACATGCCGCGGAGCAACTAAGCCCATGTGCCACAGCTACTGAGCCTGTGCTCTCGAGCCCGTGAGCCACAACTACTGAGCCCACGTGCCACAACTACTGAAGCCCGCGTGCCTACAGCCCGTGCTCCACAACAAGAGAAGCGCACCGCAACGAAGAGTAGCCTCCGCTCACTGGAACTAGAGAAAGCCCCTGCACAGCGACGAAGACCCAACGCAGCCAAAAATTAATTAATTAATTAAAAAAAAAAAGTCTCAAATGTCACATGTGCATTTGTGAATGAATTTTTCTCATTGAGATAGTAAACAGAAAAATAGTCTCTGCTTTTTCTTCTGTATTCCAGTACTATTCACCACATATCTCTATTCCAAAACATGTAAGCCTTATAATGTGGTGCCTGGTTGATATACCTCTATCTACCGCTAAGCTGGTGACCTTAAGAACAGGAGTTGTGCCTGGCATATAATTGTTCCCTAATATATGGTTGCTTTGAATTTATAAATTTTAAAAAGCTTTAATATTACCGGATCATGAAGCATCTCTTTTTCAGTGGGCTTGGAACTGAGCTATTTGCATGGGTAAAATAGGTGAGACATAGCTTAGCAGCTGCTATTATTTGCAGAAACAAAAGGGGCCTAAGAGATCTTAGTTGACAAAAAGACCAAATGAGTCATTCATATATGTTGTTCCCTTTTTAGACAAAATGACTCCTTGAGCACAGAGAAAAAGTCTTATTTTTCCTTCCATCACCAATACTAAAACATCGATTGGAACAGTAATTATGTGTCGTATGAATGAATGGCAATCCTAACAAAAGAGGAGATGCTGACATGGTAGTGTATATTTCACAGTGAAATACAGTCTGACAAGTGTAATGAAAGGGAGATTCTCAGATACCTAAAGAGTTGTCAGATAGAAGACGGATTAGGACTTTTCTGTGTGGTTCAAGTGAACGGGATTATATCTACTTGGTAAAAGTTCAAAGCAAATCAATTTGGGTCTAAAAGAAGACATTTATGAAAATCTTAACTATATAAAAATGGAATGGCCTGTGTGGTGTTGAAGAGATTGAAACACAACTTATTAGAAGTATTGTTGGAGGAAATCATACGAATCATTAAACAAAGTTTACGCAAGATGACTTTTCAGGGTTCTGCCAAACTGGGAATTCCAGTGCTTCACGGTCAAGAGGTAATGTTGGATCATTATGCCCCTAATTCTAATGTAACCTGTTTCCTTTTTTTTTTTTTTTTTTTCACATAACTTTGTCAGACTATTGATTTGAATTGAAATTGCAGTCAATTTGACAGCCAAAGTTTTTTGCACATACCAAAATGGTAAACTTGACATACATTCTTACTGTCTTCTTATCTGAGATTTGTATCATTATTCTAAATTCCTGAAAACTTTTAAAATTCCAGGTCTGCTATTCAGTATCTTATATATGTTCATCCACATTTCTGCTACACACCCAATCTCTGTGCATTATATCCTCATATAATTCATTGACAGAAACACTGATACCTACAATAAGCCTTAAGAAATTCCCATTGGGTGAACTGAGCTCTATTAAAATTCTATTCTTTTTTCTCTATTCTTTCACCAGTGGTATCATGGTGTATATTCTCCAATGTTTTGCTAACATTCATCTATGCTACATATACGCGATTCTTCTAATCAACAGTTTTTTGTAAGATGGTCAGAGGAGCACATGAGCTCAGTTGACATAATCTGATTTTTGGTGATCCTATCCTAGCTCATAGTGACCATCACTTTCTTTTCACACCATTAAGTTAGTAACTTGTCTGTAATATTTTTCAAAACTTGGTAACAGGCCCTATATTACATGGTTTGGGATATCCATCTTACTCTTTTTCAAAAAACTGGGGTCCAGTTTTTCTATCTCTAGTCTTCTAGTCCACTGTCTTTGATTTTTCAAAAATCCTGAATCAGTTTTTTTTTTTTTTTTTTAATTTTATCAGCAGGCACTGGAGCAGATTTCATCTGGCCAAGGAAAACTGAACTCACTTAAGGGAGTTAGATGCTCTCCTTATTTCTGCATGTTTTGAGCTTCACCTTTCCCAGTTTGAAAATCTCTCTCTGTTACCCAAACAGAAAATTCAAAATGGGAAAAAAGTGGTTCTATTCTTCTCCTTTTGTCTGAGCCTACCTCTTCTTCATTCTTTCACTTAATTTGAATAAAACAAATATATAATTCTTTGTCCTTACAAATTTTTCCCACAGTTCACCCAATTCTAAGACTTCCAAACACTATTCTTAGAGGTTTGTGGCAGTTCTTAATATCTTTTCCTCCATCATGTACTAATACTTGATATTTTTTTCTGCAAAAACATACGCTTCTTCTATTCATGAGAAATGGTTTTCAATTTGTCCCCTCAGAGCTAGTTAAAATAACAATGACGGGGGCTTCCCTGGTGGCGCAGTGGTTGAGAGTCTGCCTGCCAATGCAGGGGACACGGGTTCGAGCCCTGGTCTGGGAAGATCCCATATGCCGCGGAGCGGCTAGGCCCGTGAGCCACAGCTGCTGAGCCTGCGCGTCTGGAGCCTGTGCTCCGCAACAATAGAGGCCGCGATAGTGAGAGGCCCGCGCACCGCGATGAAGAGTGGACCCCGCTCGCTGGAACTGGAGAAAGCCCTCGCACAGAAACGAAGACCCAACACAGCCATAAATAATAAATAAATAAATTTTTTAAAAAAAGTAGAGAAAAAACAAAAAACAAAAAACAATGACAAGCACAACAGAAAACAAAGAACAAGGAATTGTGTTTGATTCATTGACAGTTTATTTATACAAATCAACCATTTATCCGATTTCCTTTTAAATGAAACGGGGAGTCACTGTGCAGACCTGAGGTAATGCTTAGATAATGTCATACAGGTGATGGCTGCTCCCCTTCTCTGGATTATGACTATTAAGAAGAGCTCAAGTTAGTAAAGAGAGGAGAAATGCAAGAAATTTACCTTCCTTTTTCCCACATTTTGACACAAAAACCTTATACGTTGCTACAACATAAAGGACTTTGGTTCTATTACATTTATAGTCACATCCAGTTCCAAGTAAAAGAAGTTGTTTGGGGCACAAACTAGTGTTTAAGAAGGAGATTACTGAGCATCTAATAAGTTCGAGGCAGTTTCTAGCCACGTGGAAAATTTACAGCCTAAGAAGTCTTAGTGAGTTAATGACACCAGAACATAATGATAAGCCATCCAGCATCTTTGTTCCATGTAATCTCAGAGACTAAACTTACTTGCCTTTTAAAATGCATCTGTCACAGTAATTTAACATGAGACTGGTAAATAGAAAGGGGGCTATTCCAAACTCAGAATAAATGAGTAACTGATATTGGACAATAGGCTCCAGTATGTTTCAAAAGAAACATAAAAAAGATTTTGGACAAGAGCTCCTCCTCTCCGCTATCTGCAATCACAGCAGTCAATAGAGAAAATGGTGCAGGTGATGAAAAGACTACTTATAATAGGAGGCCCACAGCTATGCTGAGAAACAGCTACAGGGCAAATGATTGCACAAGATCATCTATTCAGCCCCTAATGAGCTGCTGTTAGTGTTCTGTCCAACCTTCCACTTGTCACCAGTTACGTTTACAGTTAGTAGTTTGAGTACATATTTACTTCTCTGGAGAGTGGGTTTAGGTGCAGAATTGTGGTGAATGGATCACAACATGGCCCTCATGCCCTCAAAGTGCAGACTCCAGGAGGCCCTGCAGTATAGTTAGCTCTGTGCTGGAAGAAAGGGAAAGGGAAGAGGAGGAAAAAACAGTTTGGTGAAAAGGGCTGGAAAGCAGGGTGGGATAGGAGTGGAGGTTGTGTACTGCCTTTGCAGTACACTTTCCTAACAGGAAATTACAACAAATCGGAAAGGCTTGGCCTGTGACTAAAGCAGCATTTGTTCCCGAACATTAAACCTGGCTTGCTCACCAGAAGGATTTTACAGTCCCTTTGACCATGTTGAAAATTTGAGGATGGAGATAATCCCTTTCACTCCTGTTTTTGTTGGTCTGCAAAACTGTTTGAGAGCTTGAACGTTGGGCATTTGTCAGCGAGGTCTAATGCACATTTTGCTCTCTTTCAATGGGTATTCAGCAGACTTCAGATCTATAAAAATTCGACTTAGTCCTTCCGTATTTTCTCATCTATGGGGGCTGGGCAGCTCAGCGTTATCTGAGAGGTGCCAGCTGTTGCTATTACAGACAGCATTCAATGGTTCATTTATCTGAATATGTACTGTTACTCGGCAAGATCTCAGGGAAGGAGACTTCGTTGTGATTGTGATGCACTTCTTTTTTGATGGGGCTCTTGAATAAATATCATCTTTTAAAAGGGGGGGGGTTCTCTGAGTGACTGGATGCATTTCGAATACACATACTGACTTCAGCAGCTAAGAGATATATGCAAACACCTTGTGTATGCACGCAACCAAAAAATACATATTGTTGAAACAGCAAATATCTTTCTAACTATAGCATTGAATGTTACTTAGGATACACATGAAAAAGCAATAACTACATTCATTAATCTGGTTGCAGTTAACATGTTCAATTATTAGATGACTTACAAAATGTTGAACTGAATGTACAAAGCTGATTCAAAGGTATACAAACTTCACTGAAGCCATTAGGTGGGCTTTAATTAGTAAATTACACTCTTCTGATCTCATGAGTGTGTTAGAATTTCACACACTTGCTTTTCACAGCAGGGGCCTGAGCTTAGTCATCACTTTCAATTAAACTAACACAAGAAATCAAGGCCTAGAGTTTATTTAAGTCAACAAATTCTTTTTCAAAATTCCCATTGTATAAATGGATCTCTAATTCATAAAATAGCTAATTATTCTCCCCTATAGTAGACTCTAGCTATTGTTTGATGATTGAGTATAACGTCTGTACCTGATGACTTAAATATCCTTTGACACTGGGTTCAAAGAACCTTTTAAAAGCCTCAAGAATAGGAGGTATTTTTCAGCAGTACCATTATGACTGCTTTAGGTGAAATAATTCAAATACCAACTACATGGTAGTAGAAAGAAAAGTAAAAATGGTGTCTATTATCAATAAAAAAGATTGGCCAAAGAAAAGCTAGAGATAAGAGAAGGGTCGAAGGGGGTTGAAGGCCAAGAAAAGGAATTTGATGGTAAGTGATGCAGTTATAGAAGTCAGAATGATTAAAGATGTGATGAAATGAGGCTTTCTCAAGGGCTGGAAAATGCCCTAAGAGAGGGAACAAGCAGTTTTTTTTAAAATAAAAAGAAAAAATATGAGGATGTAATAGGATAATAAAAATTACTAATTTGGAGAGAAGAGAAACTTGCTGAATAGGTAAAAATCTAAATTGCAAAATATAATAAAGAAATGCAATTTCACTACTTTAGCATATGAAAAGTGAACTGTCTTTGGTTCATAAAGTATTTCCAGGTAGTGCCCTACTGGATCTGCCTTAAGGACTGGAAGAGTCATCCCACAGAATCTCAGATGAGAGAGGAAACATAGCCACAGCCTATTTTGCATCCTTAACTAGTGTGTATAGAGTTTCTGCTTGTCACAGCACATTTTCAACGCTTATTTCAAAATCCTTCCTTACACTGAGCATACAGAGCTGAAAGTCAAAGTCATTGGCATCAAGGATCTTACAACTAAATGAAGAACACAGAAAAGTAACAGTGGAATTCATGAACATTGCATTAGACGATGGGGGCTATATGCATAAGGTGCTACTGGGTTTCAAAGGAGGATGTTTGTTTATCTGAGCCTGAGCTGAGGTGAAAAGGACATAGTAAGAAGGGGTTTCCTAGGGGTCCTAACATGTCAGCTGAGTTTTTAAAATGTATAGGAGTTAACCCAGCATAAGTAATGAAATAGGTATTCCAAGCAAAGGTAATACATTCAAAGGCCTAAAGAATGAAGGGAGATTGATGTTATTAGGGAGCTTCTAGATACATGGAAAAGGTTGAATAGGTGCATATTCCTTTTTAAGTGAGAGACCTAGAAGTGACACAGGACTCTAGCCATAATGAGACCAGCAATTAGTTGAACAAAGGAATAAGAATTTCCTTATATTTCTGTTCACTGTTCTCTTCTTTTCTTTTTAGTTTATCTGACCTCTCTGGACTTGACCTCAGGCCTACCTGACTACCTGTCACCTCTAGTCTAAGATAATTCTTTGGACTTTGTTCTTCCTCACCAAGCTTGTGTAGTTCCCGGCCCAGATCAGGTCTGACATCAACTTTTGTTGCAAAAGTTATTTTAATTTGATTATGTTTAAATTTTTTTCAGTGCCAGGACATTCTTTGGGCTTATTCTCATTCCCTAGACTTGTAATACACACTAGAACTAAGAGCAAACACTTATTGAGGGCTTTACTATGTGGCAGGCACCCTTCTAAGCACTTTTCATAAACTCATTTATTCCTAATAATCACTCTATAATTTATCTGCATCAATCACCCACATTCTAAGATTTAAACTGTAACTTAGACACTTAGGAACATGCAGAAGGTCAGATAGCTAGTAAATGGAGGAGCTGGTGTGTACATCCAGGCAATCTGCCTTCAGGGTCTGCCCTTTTCACCATGACACTGTACTGCCTCAGCTGCTTTGCTACATTGTGCCTGAGTTGTACTAAATTGAGCTTGTATACCTTAGGCTATTGACTGCATCTCTACTTAGGTGCTTTATTGTAGCAATGAATTGATCAACAAATATTGAATGAGCAACATCTATTTGCCAGGCTCACTGTTTTAGGCATCTAAATACACAGGGGGAGAGATCATGCGATCCATATTCTTATGTAAATTAAATTCTAATGGTGGTAATTGAAATTACAGAAGATCATGTGAGCTACCACCTGTCGGAGGATCCAGAAATCATGAAGTCCAATTTACTTATTTAGCAAAACAGGAAAGTATGACCCCAAATAAAATTCATTATAAATACACACACAACTTATTTAAAGTTATAAACATATCATTAGAAAAGTGTGAACTAAAATCCAATCTCTGTATTCCAATCTAGTGGTTTTGTCACTTACATACTATGAAGCACATAAACGATATCTGTATTAAAGAAGAGCCTCTGAGCATGGTCTCAGATCAATCAGTCAATCAATCAATGCTTCAAAAAGATTAAAAGTAAATTTGCCAAAATATTACCAGTGTTTACTTTTCCATGATACTATGGATAATTTTTTTAAACTGCCCTTTACACTTTAAAAAGGACCTACACTGAAGATACACAAATAGTCAGAAAAGTGTTTAAACTGAAAAAAAAAAAATCCTTTTCTTAAAAAAAAAAAATTCTGATGGTTTAGAACCACTTTAGGCACTGTTGCAAAAGTTCTTGAAGTCTGAGTTCTTGTTCTGCTCAAGTTCCTCCAAGGCGGAAGCCCCTCTGTTATCTTTTGGCCACTCTAAACCATCTGAGATCTCAAGGGATTTCTCATACTGTTCCTACAATGACTTAGCTAATGACCCAACCCAACTATGGGAAAATGAGAGTGATTCCATATTTTAGGAGCTCAGGTCTGCAGGGTTTCTTCTGAATAATGGCGCTGAAGTATGCCACATGCTATGAAGGGCTTGCTTTTTCCTTAGGGAAGATGACATCAAACTGTGCTATCTCTTTAGTAGACTGACGACGCAAAAGAACTCAACAAGGATGAAAACAGCTTTGGTGCTGGAGAGGCCACATACATTTCCTGATAATGATTCTAGTGATTGAGGAGAAAGAATAAGATCAACCTGGAATCCTCAAATTGTCCCATTTTACTAAATGGACTGCAGTCCATTTTCCCAACTTCAATATAGCAGGGTGTATAAAATTATTTTTTTTATTTTTGTATAGAATGATGATGGTATATAAAACCAATAGTGGATTTAATTCAGAACAATAGGACTTTTATCAGATGGTAACCATAATGTGATTACAAATTCATAGGACACTATGGGTGGGCTGTCATATTATTTAGAGGCGTATTGGCACTGGGTCAATTAAATTGTCCTTCTCTCAGATTTGCTTAGGGCTGAGAACCAGTTCGAGAGTCAAAGAAGCACTCCACCTCTTAATTCAATCTTGTGAGGTTTCTTTAAAAGTAGTTTTAACGCTGCCTTTAACTAAAATCTAGTCTAAATTATAACATTTACAGTAGTTAGCAACTGCTCATTCATTACCTTGACTAACAAGATCTGGTAGATTTGCTCTGCAAATAAGAGAAAGGAAAACCAAGATAGATTTTATATAACATTGTCAAATCTTTGCTTTTAGAGTATCAAAACCAATGAACATACTAGAGCTCTAGCAATCTAAGCATTCTAAATCTGTGTTCACTTGTTCCAAAAAAATTGAAAAATCTCCCCAAATAGCTCATATCATGGAATAACCTATAATGATAACCTATCACATAAGCAGCTTAATGGTTTTCCTGAGCCTATGTACCTCATTGTGTGGTGTGAGGATTAACAGAGTTATTGCAAGTAAACCACTTACTTGCTGTTTTATTATATATTTTCAGGCAATAAAGCAATACGCAAGAGAGATGTGATCCAGATGATGATGATGATGATGATAGGCATTGTCCTGATAATTGTTGATCACAAATATACATTGGTCTACCTTGAGGAACTGCAAGGCCAAAGATTCAATTATATGTATTAAGCCACTTGGTACATTACATACCTTGACTAATTTAGAAAGGCATTAAAAATTTTTTTTTCTTACTTTTCCCAAGGTTTTAACATGAAGAAATTTAAACATACAGAAAAGTTGGTCTGTATAGTGAACACCCATACATCCACCACTCAGATTCTACAATTAACATTTTGTTATATTTGCTTAGAATGCCATTTTTAATAGCAAATCTTAGAACACAAAAAGTATTCTCATAAACTTTAATTATCTTAACGGATGCATTCACTGACAAAATCAGTTGCTCGAGGTTTAACATGCTCTGGTAAAATCCATTCTCCACAATTAGTTAACATCTTTTCAAAACTCAAAGGGAGTCTTCTCGCCTACTGATTAAACATTTCACAGCTTCCCACTGGTGGTAGGTTAATGACGATTTTACTGTGTTGCACAACGCTCTGCCTGGTCTGGAACCTAAGTTCTTCTTGAGTCTCACCTAACTGGACCTAACTCCCTTTCATCTATTCTGGGCTCCTTTCAGTTCTTCAAACATGCCTTATCCCCCCCTCCTTCAAGGCCTTGACACATCTTCTTCCCCCATCCCTACTTCTTTTGCTTACTTAGCTTATCAACGTCCTAAAAAAAAAAAAAAAAAAAAAAAAGTCCTAAAAACAGGTTTCCAAAGTAGAAGTGTGCACCTTATCAGGAATGAAAGCCAGTTCTTTGGGGACCGAGGAGAAAAAAAAAAGCTTTTATTTCTATCTGCTTTTACCTAACTTAAAGGTAAGTTTTGCTTTGAAAATACTGAAACATCCATAGGCAAGGACACATACAGGTAATATACACATAATAAATGCCTATTTGGAGTATAAAAAAGGTTTTCAGGTCACTGCCTCAGATCTCAGCTCAACTGTTACCTCATCATGAATGCCTTCCTTTATTAATCAGCCTGACACAAAATTCCCCCTGTAAACTCAGAACATTGTGGTAGTTATAATTTTACATTTATCTCAGACTATTTGATTATGTCTGTTCTCATTCACTGGATTCTTGCATGAAGGCAGGCACTGAGGTTTAGTTTTGATGACCCTTTTTTTAAAAACTAATACCTAACATGTTGCCTAATTAATAGCAAGTTCTTGATAAATATTTGATGAATATAGAGGGGGGTGTGTGTGTGTGTGTGCACGCACATGTGTGTATGAAACATATAAATGTAAATATATTAGAAACTTACATCTGTATGCATATATATATATATTTGAAACACATATGTATGTGTGCATACATATATAAATTATCCAAAATCAAAGCTCTTCAAAGGGAGAGCTGAGGTTTATTCCTTCTCTGTTTGTAACCAATAAACTCTTTCTCCATTTCTCCAGTTCCTTTTTCCATTGATTTCAGTGAACTATCTTTGTATCATATGTTTATTTGCTATAGACTTGTCAGGACAAAGCTCAAATATCAGCTGGGTCCATGATGCTCACAGTAATTGCAAAACTGTTTGCTGTAAAAGAGATTAAGAGGCTCTACTCAGCAAGCACTGAGCCAAGTTCTTCCCTGGCCACTTCAGGAACATGTGGCAGGGCTCTGTAATGTGATGGATGACATATGAAGTGCAGAGGGTTGCCCATATGCTGCTGCAATTTTCCTGTACAGGATGTGCTCTTTAGACTTAATAATGGAGATTTAGGACACTGGTGAAAATTCCAGTTCTCTTTAGGTCTCATTCAGAGTTTCCAGGCAGGGGGTGGCAAACCTATAATTCCTCCCTGCAGGAAAGAAAATGAAAGAAGGGAAAAGAGACCCCTAGTACTGACTTGCATCAGAACTGATCAGATAGGTTTGTACTACCTGTGACAGAAAGGAACAGATATAGCTGCTGAAATCCTGAAAGTTGAGTAAAAGAATGCAGGAGGTCACATAAAACTCTTCTAATTTAGGTTGGAGTTCGAGGAAGAAATATAAAGCCAGTGGTGAGATTAACAAAACACATGTTTGATGTTTGGGAGGGGTAACAAGATAAAAGGATGCACATAAAACGATGACAGGGGTTTGGTGGGCAGGAAGTATGATGTGATGAGAATATGGTTACTAAATATTTTAAATTAAATCAGCCTTTACTTACAGAAAAAAAAAGTTCGGAATGCTACATTTTAAAAGGATACAAGCAAACGAGAAACCTTTTGGAAGAAAGAGACCAGTATGATGAGATGATACAATATCATACCTGAAATAGAATGGTTCCAAAAAGCAAGTCATAATCAGGATGTAACCAGGAGAAGGGAACGCTCTAGAGGAATGTGATTGGTAGCATCAAGTGGAAAAGGGTGTTTTGTGAAAGGAGTATTAGGTGGAGAATTAGGCATATCCTATATAACGTTAAAAAGCAGCATTGGAATTTTTGATATTGAGCTGCATGAGCTGCTTGTATATTTTGGAGATTAACCCTTTGTCAGTTGCTTCATTTGCACATATTTTCTCCCACTCTGATGGTTGTCTTTTCATCTTATTTATGGTTTCCTTTGCTGTGCAAAAGCTTTTAAGTTTCATTAGGTCCCATTTGTTTATTTTAGATTTTATTTCCATTACTCTAGGAGGTGGGTCAAAAGGATTTTGCTGTGATTTATGTCATAGAGTATTCTGCCTATGTTTTCCTCTAAGAGTTTGATAGTGTCTGGCCTTACATTTAGGTCTTTAATCCATTTTGAGTTTATTTTTGTGTATGGTGTTAGGAAATGTTCTAATTTCATTCTTTTACATGTAGCTGTCCAGTTTTCCCAGCACCACTTATTGAAGAGGCTGTCTTTTCTCCATTGTATACTCTTGCCCCCTTTGTCAAAGATAAGGTGACCATATGTGCATGGGTTTATCTCTGGGCTTTCTATTGTGTTCCACTGATCTATATTTCTGTTTTTGTGCCAGTACCATACTGTCTTGATTACTGTAGCTTTGTAGTATAGTCTGAAGTCAGGGAACAACCCAATCCAAAACTGGGCAGAAGACCTAAATAGACATTTCTCCACAGTAGACATAGAGATTGCCAACAAACACACGAAAAGATGCTCAACATCACTAATCATTAGAGAAATGCAAATCAAAACCACAATGAGGTATCACCTCACACCGGTTAGAATGGCCATCATCAAAAAATCTACAAACAATAAATGCTGGAGAGGGTGTGGAGTGGAGAGAAGGGAATCCTCCTGCACTGTTGGTGGGAATGTAAATTGATACAGCCACTATGGAGAACAGTACAGAGGTTCCTTAAAAAACTAAAAATAGAACTACCATATGACCCAGCAATCCCACTACTGGGCATATACCCTGAAAAAACCATAATTCAAAAAGATACATGTAGCACAATATTCATTGCAGCACTAATTACAATAGCCAGGACATGGAAGCAACCTAAATGCCCATCGACAGATGAATGGATAAAGAAGATGTGGCACATATATACAATGGAATATTACTCAGTCATAAAAAGGAACGAAATTGAGTTTTTTTGTAATGAGGTGGATAGACCTAGAGTCTGTCATGCAGAGTGAAGTAAGTCAGAAAGAGAAAAACAAATACCGTATGCTAACGCACAAATATGGAATCTAAAACACGGTACTGATGAATCTAGTGGCAGGGCAGGAATAAAGACTCAGACGTAGAGAACGGACTTGAGGACACAGGGGGGAAAGGGTAAGCTGAGACGAAGTGAGAGAGTAGCATTGACATATATACACTACCAAATGTAAAATGGATGGCTAGTGGGAAGCAGCCGCATAGCACAGGGAGATCAGCTCGATGCTTTGTGACCACCTAGAGGGGTGGGATGGGGAGGGTGGGAGGGAGGCTCAAGAGGGAGGGGATATGGGGATATATGTATACATATAGCTGATTCACTTTGTTGTACAGCAGAAAGTAACACAACATTTTAAAGCAATTATACTTCAATAAAGATATATATATGTATATATATACATATATATGTGTATATATATATATACACATACATATGTGTATGTGTGTGTATGTATGTGTGTATATATATATATATATATATATATGTATATATAAAGCAGCTTTGGAACCTGTTTGATGCTTTAAAGACAGGGTTCAAGTCCATTTAAGGAAGGGTATTCTTAGAACTCTGTGATGATCGGGTAGGCAGCCTCAGGAAGAAGAGTGAATGTGGACCACTGGAGGTGATCAATCATAGCCCAGATAATGGGTCTCCAACTCGCCAGATTATCAGAGTCATCTGGGGAACCTCCCAACCATGCCCAGACCCAATACAAGTGATCCTTATGGCTAGGCAAAGTGTAGGACCCCAAGCTACATGGGCATTCTGTGATGGTACAGACATAATTCAAGCAGGATGGAGTAGATGATTTCTAAGAGTCCCTGCATCCCTCAGACCCTGATTCTACCTGTCTTTATACATTGTAGTGATAGTAATAATCAAAGAACTGACAAAAGGCGAAGGGCATCAGAGAATATTTGAAGAATTTTATGATTTATGATGTTTTCAGTGAGAATTTTTAGTTTCTCCAGGTGTTCTTATGCTTTGTACTTTATTCTCTAATGCAGTCATTGGCAAAAAGAACAGATAATGATTCTTTCTAGTCACTTCAACCAAACCATTTAGAAATTACTCTCCTGATGGGAATCACTTTATGACCCCCAAAAACATGGAGGGGGAATATATATCAGTGAAAAAAAAGAGGGAAAAAAACAACAAAATAGAAACAAGCAAGGGAGAACTAATTAAAATAAAATATATTTGGTAACATTTTGGTGACTGATATGTGAATGTGTAATAGATGTGTGGACATACTCTATGAAGCATTTTCAAACTTCATTGCAGATAGAAAACATTTGAGAAGCTTGCTAGCATGCAGATTTGAAGGCTGCACCCCAGAAATTCTGATTTAGTGGGTCTTGAATGGGTCAAAAATCTGTGTTTTTAGTAAGCCGAAGGAACAATCGCACAGACCACATTCAGAGGAAGAGTATTTTACAGTGCTCTTTGATAGAACTTTCTGCAATGATGGAAATGCTCTATACATGTGCTTTTAATGAGGTAGTTCCCAGCCACATGTGGCTGCTGAGTACTTGAAAAGTAGCTAGTGCAGGTGAAGAACTGTTGGATTTTATTTAATTATTTTAACTTTAAATAGCCACATGTGGCTAGTGCCTGTCGTATTGGAGAATTCAGCTTTAGAATATATGTGCTTTGTTTTGGGACAAGGAACATGCAGTTTTCTTTTGTATTGTACCTACCACAGTGAGGAAGCAAGAGACACTATATCGCAATAAGAATAGCATGAAATCACATTTTTTTGTGGGATATTTCCATTCAATTCATGAGTGAATACCGCAGTATGATTTCATATTCTCAGAGTAAACATTTTTATTTCTATCCCAGTCTGTAAATAGTAATGTCATATTCATAAGGTAAACTAAATGAAATATCTGTGGTTAACTCTATTGATTTGTACCTAAAATAACTGAACACTGGAAAGGAGGTATGTTATTGGACCATGCGGCAATCCCACCAGTTAACTTTATGACTTCTCTGCTGGTAGCTGACAGGTCAAGCACATAAGCCTTGACTAGGTTTTAGGAATGGCTGTATCATAGGCTTAAGACACTCTCCAAATCCATAGACCTCTCCTTCCTTACCAAACACTAGGAATACTGACTGTCAAGAAAGTCACAACAGAAGAAACTGAGATTCCGAGCTATCTTACAGATGGGTTTAGTGCCAATAAATATACTAACTCAAAGAGCATCAGGGTATGGTATCCACACATTAAAAAGAGATGACACAGCAGATTCTCCTTCAAAAATTAGTTGGATTCCTATGTCAGGTTTAGCAGGGATATGAAGATGTGAAGCCTTATCTTTACTGAATCTGTGCTGAGAAACATTTAGCTAGAAAAGCTATAAAACGCACACACACAAACACACACAGACACACACAGACTAAATAGATGGAGTTTGGCAGGCGAGGGTGGGGAATAGTGGATTGGGCTGTTGGAATGAAAGTGCATAATCATGTCAAAATAACTCACCCCCAAGAAGGAAAGAAAATAAAAGGGAAGTAGGGCAGAAAAGAAAGAACACTAATGGATCCGCCTTCTTTGCCCCCAGAGACAAAGGTTCTTTCTGCACATTCACATTAGCATTTTGGCATATGGAAATGAATTCTAGTGCTGGTCTATAACAAATTATTGCTCTCCTAACCAAAATCTTAGATAATCTCATGTGGCTGGCAGTAAGTCATCTTAGAGAATTGCTCTTAGAGATTCTGTGATTGACAGTACATATGTCTTGTGTATGGGTTGGTATTGGCAATATTCCATGACCTGTGCAGCTTGGTGAAGTTGCCTGGTTCCTGAGAGAACCTCTGCTAGAAAACTGGCTCTGGCCAGAAAACAGAGAAAGGGATGGATTCTGAAGCCAATGCCTCTAAATCTTTCCTCAATGATGCCAGGATATCATGAGGGCTCACTTTGTAATAACAACTGGGAAACTTTAGCCTATTATAATGTTTTAAAAAGCTATCTTCTACATGGCCCATCTCAGTATTCCTTTGTGGCAACCCTTCATGGGTTCAACTTCTTTGATCATCACAATTTTATAGATGCAAAAGAGGAAGCTCCTATCGCAAAGGGTCATATAGTAAATCAGTGTGTTGGGTTTGGGATTAAAATCCTGGTTTTCTGATGCTTTATCTCAGGCACATTTTACAATTCCACACTATCCCCTATCTTAATACCATGTTTCTAAAAAATTTAGTAAAAGAAGTTTACAGATTTCATTCACAAGACATAAAAAGATTGGTACCCACTGGTTGTGGGTGTTACTTTTGCACTCACAATTTCGTCTTTCTGTCTATACAGGTGCGCATATATGTATGTGTGTATATATACTTTGCATTCCAAGGCTGTAATTTTGCTGGATGTCCTGGTCTTGGTAAATCTCTGTGACCTACAGCTCTGGCAGCAATTCTAGGTTTTGTTCTCCTCTTACAGCATTCCCTGCACAGGCTCTGTTATGGCTGCTTGCCTTGGAGGTAAGCCTACCTATCCAGACACCCACCCCACGCCCCTCCCCACTCTGGCCTTCTTGCTCTCTGGCCCACCAAGGAACAACAGATGATTGGAAGTTCCCAGGTCTGTGGATAAAAGGAAAGGAGCTTGGAGGAGACACAAAACAACAAAATGAAAAGAAAAAATAAAAGCACGAAGAAGGCCACACATGTATATTTTACAGTTTTCAAATGCTTTCACATTCGGACATAAAGATTCACACATGCATCCCAGGGAGTCTCTGAGTTATCTAGACAGATTCATCGCTAAGGTTAAAGCTTGCTAGAAAAGGTTTCTAAGTTTTACTGACTTTTGTTTTGCATTTAGAGATTATTCCCACTAAATTCTCAGCTTGAGTTGGGTCCTCTGAATCATGAATATGCCTAATATTTGTAAAAATGTTGGATAATAGTGATTTTTAACTCAACTACACATCATGCTTCTTAAATCCCTGTCCTGTTTACTTAGGCCACAAGCATCTGGTTTCCACAGTCACATCATTTAACACCCAACAATGCCCTATTACGATGGACAGAGCAACAGACAGTCTACTTAAATCTTTCGAAATTCTAGGGCTGCTCCTTCCCTTTCATTCCTGACTCCATCACCTAAAAATTGTGCCAAATAGTAAGGAAAATGAGTGTGGATCAGCAACAGGTTTTGAGGTGAAAATGTGGGTGAGGAGATGATGCTTTATTGCAAGTAATCTTGTTTCATTTGAAATCAACATGGGGTGGCTTATCCACCTAATATACATGGAGTACCTTTATATTTCAGATCCTCTTCTCATCATTTCAGATGTAAGTGTGCACGTGATGTGTTCTCTGCCCTAAGGGAGCCTCTAGCCTAGTGAGAACAATACCAGCAGACAGTGTAACTGCCCTGTACATGGCGTTAGGGGCACATGAAGGAGCTGTCTGCACCTAGTAGTACTGAGATATTGGCGAAGGCTTCCTGTAGGAAAACAGCTAATTCTGACTATTACAAGTAGGTGGCCTTTATCAATTATTGCCTCTGAGTCTGTCACCTCACTTGTAACTTTTAAAAAGATCCCATGCAGCTCTATTATGCCAGGGATAGTAGATGTAAACATTCGCTGAATCTACCCTCTACATATTGATCACAATGATTTGTCCAGGCATACAGCTAGTATGTGTGAGCAGAGAATGGAAGGAGGTTGAATTTCTGTACACTGAGCATATAAACCAAGTCTACCTACCTCTGCCCTTTGGATGGGGGCAGGAGCTGGTTTCAGAAGCCTGGCCCTGGCTTATCTGCAGTAAACACTGACCTCTCTACAGCCAGAGCCCAGCTCCACATCGAACTTGTGCCCCATCACTGCAGCTTTCTCCTCTCGTGTTAAATCAACAGTTTATGACATGTACAAGGGAAAGCTGTAAATTTAATTTTGTCCCCTGCAGTGTGATTCTTATCTTGTTTGCTGGCAATATAATGAATATGTTTGCCCTCCAGACCCCCCACCCAGTGAAGCAATTGGAGGAGAAAGAAAGAGAAAATAGGAAAGCACAATTAGGTATATGGATTAAAACTGAATTAATCAGAGGCTCAGCTAAAGATAGGCCTATGCCTTTTGTGTGTGTGTGTGTGTGTGTGTGTGTATTTTCTTTTAAAAAATCCACTAAACAGGAGATGATAATTAAGGAAAATGTGGGCTCTGTCTGTGCCTTGGAAATTTAAGGGTGGTTCAGATAGGTTATTTTTAATTATGATGGAAATTAGAGCAGAACAGGATGGCTCTACTGACTCCCCAGGCCTCATCTGCTGTCACACCCACCCCTGCCTGCTGCACTTCTGTGCTACAAAAATGCCAGGTTCCTTGTCACCAGGGACCCTGCCCGGCTGATCCCTTGAATGTCCTTCCCTGCTCCATGCATGACTGGCTTCCTCCAACTGAGTTCTCAGCTGCCTTCCCAGCCCAGTCCAGGCTCTCCCGATCCCTTGAGTCCTGTTGCATAATTTTCAGAGCCTTTATCATCTGAAAACATCTTGTAATACATAGTATCTATCTATCTACCTACCTACCTATAGAATATACATGCATTTCCTTTTTTTTTTTAAATTTGTTTCTCCCACTAGACATGTGTTTGGTGGGGGCAGGGAACTTGTCTATTTTATTCCCTATGCAGTCCCAGTAATCAGCATAATACCGATCATACGTCTTTATTCAATGACATGCTAAATCAATGTATAAGTGATATATCGAGGTAAAAGTTACTCAGGAAAAAACCCCCGTATTTTCAGCACCTTCTGCTATTGTAACAACACTCCAATTGATATCAGCACAGATGCCCTTGATACAGCACTTACCACATGCCAGGCACTATTCTATGCTCTTTGCATACCAACATATTTAATCCCTACAAAAAACTTAGGAGGCAAGCACTATTGTTATCCATATGCTTTAGATGAGGAAACTGAGGCACAGTGATCTTCAGTGATTTTCCCATATTCACAAAGTTACCAAGTGGCAGCACGAGTATTTGGACTCGGGCAGTTTGACTCCAGAATCCATGCTCTTAGGGACTATACTAAACTGCCTCTCAATTTATATCATTATCGTAAGCAACTACAGGCACTCAGCGCAAATAAAACAACAGTAACAACAAAAGGCCAAATATGCGTTTGTGTATCTGTATGTATGCATTTTTAATAATTGCATCAGACCACAGGCTCTTAAAACACACAGTCATTGCTACCAGAAAAAAATCTAGCATAGATATTCACAGTCCTGTGACTTGAAGTCACATCACTGAACCCATTCAGGTTAGAACTTAAGCAATTTATGCAGTTGTATTGCCTGTGAGTGAAGACGTATTTCTTTACAGCATCATTTGGGCTGAGAGGTTGTTAACACAAATCTACTCTTCTGAAAGTGTGGACAGAAAGGGGTGTGTGTGTGTGTGTGTGTGTGTGTGCGTGTATTTCAAATTACGGAATTTGAAATGAGAAAAGAAAGGCCTCAGAATTTTATGAAGTATTATAGCCTTCGTACCTGGTCCATATGTCTCTCCATTTACCCATCCATCCATCTATCCATCCATCCATCCATCCATCCAATGGCTGCTATGAGCCCACGACGTAAGCAGGGGATGTAAGCAGTGACCAAGGCCAATACTGCCCTGCCCCCCATGGAGATACATTCTGGCATGCATTGTTCTCAACACTCCCCACCTCTCATCTGTATAGAGCTATTACGTAGAGCCAATCTGTAAACAGGGCAGAGAAAAATCTATGTGTGAGTGTGAAGACCAAAGGCAGAGCAAGAAGAGAGGCACAGCCATCAGAAGAAGCGGCACTGGGTAATGAGGGAAGGACTGGTGTGAGGAAAGCAGAGAGTCGGAAGCCAGGAGATGAAAGTAAAGGGACCTGGGGAAGGGGTAGAATCGAAGAAGGAATGTCAGCTTTGTACCAGCAGACTCAGCAGGTTGATCCCATGTATGTAGGACCAGTAGAACTACTCAAGTTAAAGTATTTTTTAAAAAGTGTTTTAAGATATATTAGTGGAAATATGAAGCTGTTCAAAGTGTTACGTTTTTTGGACTTCCCTGGTGGTCCAGGGGTAAAGAATCCGCCTTCCAATGCAGGGGACTCGGGTTCGACCCCTGGTCGGGGAACTAAGATCCCACATGCCTCGGGGTAACTAAGCTCGCACGCCTCAATGAGAGAGTTCGTGTGCCACAAACTACAGAGCCCATGCGCCCTGGAGCCCGGGCACCGCAACTAAAGAGAGAAAACCCGCACGCCACAACTAGAGAGAAGCCTGCACGGTGCAACGAGAAGCTGGCGCACAGCAACTGAGACCCGACACAGCCAAAAAAATAATAAAGAAAATAAATAAATATTAAAAACAAAACAAAATTGTTCCTTTTTCTAAAGAATACAGAGGACTCCACCAGCCCATCACCACTGTGTTTGTTTTGAGAAGATAGCCTGAGAGCTCTTATTTCTCTATTGATCCATGGGACTGTTAGGGTATAGGAGACGACATCCCTGGGGAGGAGCTCTCTGTGCCATGCGGGTGGCAGAACTATGGCTGCACTTCCCAAGAATCAAAGGACATTAATTTACATTTGAAACAAGAGGAAGAAAAACCACCATCATTTTATTGTCAGTTTTGTTCCAGCCAACCCCCCCCCCCCACCATGACTGCCAAGTAGACCTTTGATAGAAATTCATCCTGGAAATAGGATGTAAAAATTTAATGAGATTATTTTGATATTTACAACCTCTAAGAATGCCCCCCCAAAAGTCACATGGTGGGAGGCATTTTCTTCTGCTTTTCCTGTGCATAACTCTGCTCCCTGAGCATTTAACTTAGAGAGTCCTGACAAGATGAATTGGAATACCCCTGGCTACACAATATGTGCTCGCCCCTGTGGTGTGAGCTGTCAGGGCGCAGGACCGCCTTGATAACCTGAACATCTCTCCCACTGATGCCTAAAAGTCCACTGTTAGTTATTAATGCTTAGGGGAAATCAAGCAGCCATTATGGATTAGATAAGATATTTGTAGGTTCTGTTTCTTAAATTAATTACCAGAAAACACAGTACAATTCATTATATATTTCTAAACATGAAATCTAATTCTGCTCTCTTACTGGCATCTTTTTCTAAAATGGAGATTGCCTCAAAAGGGACATCTGTAGAAGCCTTTAAAACTGATTTGTTGATCAATAGTTTTACTCCTTATACTTATGAGATGGGAAAAGGCATATGAGAAAAAACAAGAAGGCAAGAAACACCACAACTTAATTTGCTACTTTCCCCCTAAACTGCCTCTGGCGAACCTAGTAGTGGAACAGTTGTACTTGAAGGCCCTTTGCTATTTTGCCGTTTACATCCAGACCAGAAAACAAAATGAGAGAGATAGGCTTAGGCAAGTGGTGACCACAGGGTCTGAGGTGTCCACCAGAAGTTAAGCTCCCAGAGCCTGTTTCCCTTCCAGTTCATCCTTTACCCCTCTCTGCCTCCCACGACGAAAGTGTAGTGGTGAATAGCACAGTCCTTTTGCCTGTTTCCAGGAAGTCTGGAGCCCAGCAATGCCAACACAGCAGTGTCCACTCTCTGCAGAGAAAGCCATCACTGTTTAGAAGGAAGGCCATCCAGAAATTAAACTTGTTTTTTATAACCTTGTTTTACATTTTAAAAGTAATTGCCCCCAGAGATAATTTGACTTCTTTAAACTCATTCCATTCTTTGTAGGATCAGAAGAACCACTGATGATTTCTGCTGAATAGGTTTTAAAAATCTAATTTATTTCCCCCCCTACTCCTGCTGTTGATGACTCGTAGTTGGTCTTGTGAAACTAGACTCATCTATTTTTAATGCCTGCCACTCAGTACATTTTTAAAATAAATGGGTGTGAGTTTGAGTAAAGCCTGTGCCTCTTGTTACAGGCTGTAAACACCAACGGTGGGCACTGGCAATTTTCTTAGCCAAAGCCCACTCTTATTAATAATCGATGGCCTTAAACCTCATCTATGAGAAATCATACAGCCAGGTCTCTTGTTAGTCCTTAATCTATTTCTTATGTTTCTTGTGTTTGTCTGTGTGCCTTACTATAATGTTTAGATTTTTAAGACACCAAAGTTTTTCAAGTTCCTCTTCAACAAGGCAATGCAATAAAAAAAAAGTATATATTTAAGATTAGCCATATGATAAGCATAACTAAGTAAAATTCAATTTGAACATTTTTTCAACCTCCATTAAAAGCATTAAAAAGTAAGAAAAGTGTCAAAATTTTAGCTACCAGTTGCCTTAATTTGCTGTATAAGCCAATCAGAGGAGACCAGTATTTATGATTCAACCTAATTGCCTAATGGCACAAGATGAATAGTGTAATGCACTTGCTATTGTGGCTGTTTTTTAACTAACTTAAGAGGCTTTGTAAATATAGATATAGATATATAGATATAGATAATTATATCTCTATCTATAGAGATACATAGATATAGATACCTATCTAGATAGATAGATAGATAGGTATATAGATAGATAGACAGATAGATGATAGATAGACAAATAGTTGACTTTCCTATTATAAAATGTAAAACTTGCTTTGTGTTACAAGCATTGGATAAAAAGGTTAGTATTATGGAATAATTTTATGATTGGGAAAGACAGTTGTGCAGAATGTTTAAAAACATGAGTTCTGGAGTCCAGTACACTGACCTCTGTCTCTTACTTGCTATATGATTGTGGCAAATTAGTTAATCTCCCTAACCCTTATGCTGGAGAGGATTATAATAAAACCTATTTAAGGTTGTAAGAATTACATAAGATAATATATGTAATGCATTAGCTATGTGACAAGAAGTGGGATTAGCATTCAATGTATTAATAACTGCTTGGATGCTTTTGACTATAAAAAAGAGAAAATCCTGACAAAGGATTTAGACAATGAGGATTTTTATTATGTCGCATAACAAGAACAGCAAGGTGAGGCAGGCTCCAGGGTGGCATGTTAGATTGTTGGCTTTGCTTCTCTGCTCTTCCCGACTATTCCCTCCTCTCCATGTTGGTTCAATTCTCAGGCGCAAGGAAACTCTCCAAGAAGTTCCTAACAAATTTTTTCTAACATGTCATTGGCCAGAATAGGGTCATATGAAGAATAAAACATTGGTTACGAGCATGAAAACTGAAATAAGATGGCTTGAGTTTGAATCCCAACATGACAACTCATACATGTTTGTCTTTGGGCAATTGCTTTATTTCTCTGTACCTCAGAATCCCTATCTATAAAATGAGGATGTCAATACTACCGTCCTCACTGGATTGCTGTGATGCTTATTTGGGTTAATACAAAGCAAACACTTAGAAGAGTACGTGGCACATAATGAATGTTTAATTAGTATTAGGTATTTTAAATTCTAAACCAATCACTGAGAAGAGGAATGAAATTACTATTATTGGTTTATATTAATTTATTAGCTGCAGAAAGGGTCACTTCATTGAATCATGTGGAGGAATGGAAACCTTAACTTTAATTTAATTATATTAGGTAGGCAACCAAGTCTGATTACCACACTCAAAGCACTAATACTCTCACTACTTCTCTTAGTTTTTAGTAACGTCACCACATTGTTTTTCTCCCCAAATGAAAATCCATTGGCTGAACTACAGGTGAGTCCTACCTCATGATTTGATTTTTATCTATTATTTTGAACATATAACATATTTTTGTCAACAAGTATATTTAAAAAATATATTTGTGCAACTACTTGACACCCATGATATCACTGAACTAGGACTTCATTCTAGCCTTGAGTCATTTTACATCTACTGAGCCCAAAGGATCCAGAACCCTTGAACCCACCTTTCCTCTAGGAAACTAGTCCATGGGTCCTAGTAACACAAGGTGATATCAAAAGGGAACTATTAGAGGTAGGAGTATAAGGAGCAGGTGGAGAAGCTACTAGATGAAAGGGGAAGAGATTATTTATCAGTATCTTTGGAATTCAACACAGTGCCCAGTGCATTGTGGTTCCTCAAAAAAATGGCTGATGAATAAAGAAGAGAATGAATGGGCGTGCGTGGATCCTTGATGAGGTAAGCATGTATACATTCAAAAACGTTTTATTTACATAATACAATTAATTTAGTTGGTATACAGTTCTATTAATTTTGGCAAATGCATACAGTCATGTAACTACCAGCAAAATAAAGACACAAAATAGTTTTATCATACTTTCCCTCTAAATTTATTCAATAAGTATCAATCAATCTACATACTGTCAGGTACTGGGCAAGTATCTAGTTACAAATTGGTAAATAAAGAAAATATGACCTCTCACAATGTAGCACTGTAGTTGACTGTCTGTATGTTCGCAATCCTACATAACTTGATGGTAAAAAGGTTTAAAATTTCACCATTCCAACTAGGTGAGAAGTAAAACTCGATGTTTATTAGCAATTCCATTGTTTTAAGGTTTGTCTTTCAAATTTTATTGAAAGCTCTTAAGTTCTTTTAAGCTAATTATCAATGTCTCTGACATCAGCTAAAGGTAAAAATATCCATAGGAACCATGTACAAATATCTGGAATTTGTTACTGGGGCTTTCCAAACAACTGATACTTTTTTCTGTAAGCTTTTGTAATAGAGAAGAGAAAATGTAGTGGGGAATAGAGGTAACTTCAAACCTAAGTTTTAGGAGTATCTGAAAACTCCCAAGAAAGATGGTATTAAAGAGAGGATATGGGATAGAAATGTAAGCACCTAGTTACTCTCAATTACTCTCTCAAGAAGGTCTGTTTCCAGAATCATTAACGTTATTGAGGTTGTGTGTCATTATTCAGGCTCTGCTCAGTAACCTAAAAGTGAGGATCAGTTTACTTTTATTGGCATTGTTGAGTGAAGGGCTTCTCTCCCACCCCACATCACGATAGGAAACAGAACAAAGTCTCTACACCTAGAGTGACTACTGGGAGATAGGGAGAAATGATTGAAAGGAGATAAAAGATACCCACCTTCTCAAACAAGATACAAAGAGTGAAGTAAATTGACAATAGTGCAATCCACTAAATTCTCAAAAATCTTAATATCTACTTCTTTCAACATGCATGAATCTTATGTTAGTTAAAAGAGCCAGGACAGCTGTACTAAACACTAGTTAAGCAGAGGAAGCCCCTATTTGGGAAAATCCCACTGCATTTATTTTAATTGCCTCTCCCAACTTTGGAATAACAGAGCATGATATACATACTGTGGCCTTTTCAGTGTGTCAATTAAATGGCTAAACACTGATCAACTTGTGGATAACAAAGATCCATTAGAAGAACATTAATAGTGACTCTAGAATTTATAATCCTGTGCCAAATGTCTGCTAATAACTCAGGAGTTAAAAGATATATAAACTATTTGCCATTACCTTCTGTTACCATTTTCTTTAGAGTGGGACTAGGGCTGTTTAATCTTTTTTTTAAAGTTTTTATTGGTGTATAGTTGCTTTAAAATGTTGTGCTAATTTCTACTGTACAGCAAAGTGAATCAGCTATACGTATACATATATCTCCTCTTTTTTGGATTTCCTTCCCATTTAGGTCACAGAGCATTGAGTTCCCTGTGCTATACAGTAGGTTCTCATTAGTTATCTATTTTATACATAGTATCAATAGAGTATATATGTCAATCCCAATCTCCCAATTCATGCCACCTCCCCTTTTCCCCTTCTCTACGTCTGTGTCTCTACTTCTGCTTTGTAAATAAGATCGTCTATACCAATTTTTTCAGATTCCACATATATGCGTTAATATACGATACCTGTTTTTCTCTTTTTGACTTACTTCACTTTGTATGACAGTCTCTAGGTCCATCCATGTCTCTATAAATGACCCAAATTCTTTCCTTTTTATGGCTGATTAATATTCCATTGTATATATGTACCACATCTTCTTTACCCATTCCTCTGTTGGTGTACATTTAGGTTGTTTCCCTGTCCTGGCTCTTGTAAATAGTGCTGCAGTGAACATTGGGGTGCATGTGTCTTTTTGAATTATGGTTTTTCTCAGGGTATATGCCCAGTAGTGGGATTGCTGGGTTGTATGGTAGTTCTAGTTTTAGTTTTTTAAGGAACCTCCATACTGTTCTCCATAGTGGCTGTATCAACTTACATTCCCACCAATAGTGCAAGAGGCTTCTCTTTTCTTCACACCCACTCCAGCATTTATTGTTTGTAGATTTTGTGATGGTGGCCGTTCTGACCTGTGTGAGGTGATATCTCATTGTAGTTTTGATTTGCATTTCTCTAATAATTAATGACGTTGAGCATTTTTTTCATGTGTTTTTTGGCCATCTGTATGTCCTCTTTGGAGAAATGCCTATTTAGGTCTTCTGCCCATTTTCTGATTGGGTTGTTTGTTTTTTTGCTATTGAGCTGCATGAGTTGTTTGTATATTTTGGAGATTAATCTTTTGTCAGTTGCTTCATTTGCAAATATTTTCTCCCATTCTGAGGGCTGTCTTTTCGTCTTGCTTATGGTTTCCTTTGCTGTGCAGAAGCTTTTTAATCTTAAAGATGGAAATCTCTCTGTCTCTCTCTCTCTCTCTCTACCTCTCTCTCTCTGATATATGTAATATGTTTTTGATCTATCATCAAATATTTTGAAAACCTAGAAACTGGATTATTGGATTATAAAAGAATTTTAAAGGCAAGTGTTTTACCTAAAGGCAAAGATAGAGTTTATGTAACAGTTGATGTCATGGCTGGCATAATAGATGAAAGAGAGAAAGAGAGAGAAACAGTTTCTTTTTTGTAACCATTGGAAAAGCAACCTCTGGCTTCTCATGCATTCTTCCTCTTCCATCTTTCCTAGTTGGGAAGATGCATTTCACACAGTTACATTGTTATTGGAAGATCTATTTCCTACCCCTTTTGAAAAAGTATCTAGCAATTTGATTAAACAGTTTTTGGTCCTCACATTCCCATACTTTCAACTCTGACAGTTTAATTTCCAGACTCAGAACTTTTCCAAATCAGAAAATGCCAGATTTGTGCATTGTCACAGGTAAAAATCAAAACAGTCTCATTTATTTCCAAAGGTTGTTTAGCTGCCTTTGGACATATTTAATATTATGACTCAAAAGATTGTTTCTTACAGCTTATGGCTGCAGTATGAGCTACCATTGCAATTAGTTCTTATAAACTTCCCAAGACAACAATAACAACCAACACTGTTATAACTATTGGTAATGACACTTTGCATTATATGGCACCTTTTATTTGAGCTGATCCCTAAATATTCTACAAGCCATATTCCTGGGTATCACTTCACCCATCTTCAGTACGCAGCTACCTTAGGGTAAAAACTAACAGCTGTTTAACATACCACTGGCCCACAAAATAACACATTAAGACGATTATTCTCTCTTCAAATCTAAGGGGATTTTATAATAATAGCAATCATAATAGCTATGTCTTTTATAATGCTCATTCTTCTGCCCTACTCATAGACCAGAGGCATTATTCAGTAAAGAAAACATGATAACTTCATTATAAAACACCAAAAGAATACGCTATGAAATTACTGGTCATCAAATCCAGTCATATGTCATATTTGTCCCTTCTCCTTCACTTCCACAACTGGGATAATGAGCAACTTATTACCTTATAGGGGGATTTTTGTGTCTGACTTTCATATGGCTTTCTTAGCTTTCTGGTCCTCCTTTACATGTAGCTAAGTCTATTTCAAATACAATATTCACTTAATCCAAATCATGCAGAGTGGCTCCCTGCTGTATATCTCATCATATACAAGCTCTATCAATTTCCTTTCAAAATTGCCCATCCACCTCTCTCCTTTCTGTTATTGTCTTTGAATTTGACTATGTGTATTATCCTTTGCTTTAACCCATTCCCCATCACGTGGCCTTATTTTTTTGTATCTTGCCTTTCTGCATTGGCTAATGCCACCCATTCTCTGTCCACAAATGGCTTCTCCATCAATATAAGGACAAGTCTAGACTCCAAGAATTCTTCCTTAATAAATAAATTCACCACTGGAACCATCCTTTAGCCTATGTGATGATACTTTCCACAGTATATCAAAATTGTCCCAAGATATCTGAGATTATCATTCTCTAGTTAATTTTTAGGTTTCCCCAATTAGACTATGCTCTGCGAGGCCAAGGACATGCCCTTTTATTTCTCTGACTCTACCAAAGCATCTAGATCAGTGCTGGGAAGCCAAGGAGGACTCAAAAAACATTGATTAAATGACTGTATGAGAGGTATATGCCCAAGGGAACAGATGTATGGCAGCACTCATGCATGCCCAAACAGAACCGCATACACACACATCTTAGAATCATGTCCTTTTTCTGGGGTAGGAGGTGGGAAACTGGGTCAAAATTGGTGTCGTAGAAGAGCAAGCAGACATCTTTGCAGGTTGGCTCATGATGAAGGCATTTCTGTGCTGAGAAGCAGAGCCAAGTTTCCTAGCACTTACAGTACAATGCAAAGAACATTGTGCTAATGGTTATAGTAAATCCAGTGAAGTCTCAAATTGAAAGATGTAAAAGCCTAACACCCAAAGGAAAACTTATTTTTCTGTTTATAAAATTGCACCCCTCTGCAATAACATAGAATCATAAAAAATTAAGAAGTAGAAGGAGCTTAGAGGTCACCCAGTTTAACCCTTACTTGATGCATGAATTTCTGATATAATATCCCTGCTAAAAATAGTTCTCCACCTTGATAGAGCTTGGCATAAGGCTAAAAAAAAAAAACAAACCTGCAATATTTCAATCACTTTCCTCACCAGTAGAGTCAGAAATGCAGAAATACAATAACTGGTATTTTCAGACATATTACTGAGTACCTTATATGTGTAAATAATTGCACTAGAAACAGTAGGAAATGGAACAATTCACAGATGGATGAGAAATAATCTTTGCCCTCAAAAGAGGTAAGAAGGTATAAGTCTATAGAAAAAAAAAATGCACAAGAGAAAAATGAAAGAAATGTTAAGTATGGGACTGGTACAGAAGTAATCATTCTAAGTTTATTTATCTTTTAATTTTTTTAACATCTTTATTGAAGTATAATTGCTTTACAATGGTGCGTTAGTTTCTGCTTTATAACAAATTGAATCAGCTATACATATGTTTAAAATTGGAACACAGTGAATCACTGACAAAGACTGTCAAATATCTAAGAACAATTAGTTCCATTTCATGATCATGCCCAGTCTCGACACATCCACTGCATGATCTTACCTGTCAAATTAATGAAGGATGACCCAAACAACCAAACAAGCAAACAAAGCAAGCAAAGTCTCTTCCTTAGTGACAGATGATGGATATCAAAATGTAACACCCACTAGATAATAAGGTACATGAGGCTGGTATCTGTCTAAGTCCATTCAGGTTCAGGCTGTTACAACAAAATACCAGAGACTGGATGGCTTATAAACCACAGAAATTTATTTTCCACAGTTCTGGAGGCTGTAAGTCCATGATCAGGGTGCCAGCATGGTCGGCTGAAGGCCCTCCTCCAGGTCACAGACTTCTCCTTGTATCCTCACATTGAGGAGGTGACAAGGAATTTGTCTGGGGTCTCTTTCATAAGAGTACTAATTCCATTCCCATTAATTGCCTCCCAAAGGCCCCAACTACTAACGCAATCACCTTTGTGAATTAGGATTTCAACCCAGGAATTTTGCGGAGACACAAATATTCAGACTATAGTGGGAAGCATATGTAGTTTTTGTTTGTAGGTTTGAACTAGTTAGAACTAGCAACATGTCTAATATCTGGTACATAGAAGGACTCGGTAAATACTCATATAATCTTGAACCATATGATGAGGGGGAAGTGAGTGTGTAAGAAAGTAATAACATTCTGCCTCCATAAGTGACTTTCAGATGAGATGGGCATTAAAAAATTGAGAAATGGGTATCAAAAATCTAATATCTGAAGGATTGTTTAAGTTTAGTATCAGGTTTCCATACCTTTGTATTCATCCCCTAATATAGTTGATCTCACTTTTTTAAAAAACTTTGGAAATTTTGTTGTTTTGTGAATGCTGTTTTCCAAAATAAAATCATACTTGGAACCCAAGTTATACAAAATAACAAAAGCAATGGTGGCAAAAGTTGCAGATTTTCTTATTAGGAAACATCTTTAGAAGTATTTTACAAATGCTAGGAGTCATTGGGATAAGGTTTAAAAGCCATTGCCCTGAAAGATTCAAGATGTACATTGCAGTTCTAAGGTACAATGTTTGTGTACTTACTTGTGTTGTAGCTTTGTATGTAACACTGATTTTAGGAAAGAACAGTAATTCCCAAGGCTGACATATCTGAATTGTAGTATGTCTCAGAGATTTAGGATAAGGAATGTCACATTTTATATATGACAAGAGGAACTTGTTCAAAATCAAAGGGGAGATAGCTCACTCTGATCAAAGTTAATAGGAATCCATATACTATAAAGAACATAAATACATAAGAAATCTCCTGCAAGGCAGGCATGATATAGCCCTCTTGAGATTCAGTAATTGTAAAATAGGTCTGGAAGTTTTTACAGTGTAGCCAAAGGGGGTTTGTGTATATTTTATGATGTGAAATACCACATTATGAACAAGATCAGGAGCAAGTGTAAATAAAAGAGGAATATTTTAAAAAATAAAAACAGTTCCTTCAGAATTATCCAGGGATGAGAAGTATAATAGATCTCACTGAAGGATTTTGTAAAAATTCATCTCTCAGGGAGAAAAAAAGGGGATGGTGGTGATACTTTTATCAGTTTTTCTTATGGCTTAGATGAGCTCACCTTCAAAATAACTAAAAGCAGTCACCCATTCATTCAGCAGGTAGCTACTAAGCAACTACTATGTGAAAATTGTGTCCTAGTTTTTATAGGAATGTGAAAATCAATAAATGCCTCTGACTTGCGGGTATTCACAATCTAGATGGAGAAGATAACGCTTCCATAACACAGCTGCTAGGATATATGGCAAATCATGCTAAGTTTTATCAGAGATATTGGAGTTAAATCAAGGGAGAGTTTTGAAAGTAGGAGAGAGGAGTTTAGATTTTACATGAAAAACCACTGAAAGCAGGGTAGGTACATAGTGATCTCTGTCTTGAAGGGCACTCATTCTGAGAGTCCTGTGCGTATCTGTGTGTTTATGTGAACTTGCACATACTTGCACATGCACACACATGCATGCAAAAAGGCAGAGGCTAAAATAGGCAGATTAGTTAGGAGGCGGTTATAAATGTGGGCCTTATTATCTAAATCAGGGAAATGGTAGAGTGAGTGGGAAGTACAGGATGGATTAGGGGTACATAAGGAGTGCTAGCAAGGATTAGGATGAATGCAGGTAACAAATATTCTGCTTCCCTACAGAAGGCTACCAATGAAAAAGGAACACATTCTTGTCACTGGGGTGCCCAAGATAAACCAAAACTATTTCTCTTCTGACTGTCTATTTTAGCCTCCAAAATAGATAATAACAAAAAAATTCAACAAGTAAGGTATTGGGGGGCATTTTTCGATAAAACTGCAAGTTTTTTCTTGATAAAAACCTCGTACCTGAAGCTCCTTTAAGTGCAATCTGGTCTTTCTGACTTTGCTTTCCACTCTACTCCTCCTGAAGTAGTCTGAACCCTTGGGGTTCTATCAAATTGTTTTAACCACTTTATAGTTCATGAAAAGATGTTGCATCCCAGTAAGGGTCTCAGATACTCAACTTTTAAACTTTAAAAAAAAAAAAGTGCCTCTTGACAGCGGTGGTCTCCTCCCATTTCCTGAAGAATGACCCCTATGCTTGCATCATAGTTTAAATTTCTCCAAGAGTATAGTCAAACAGGTTGCAAACAAAGACTTATAGACCAAGGTTTCTTCCTGTCTGCTCCTGCTGCTTCAGGCTGCAACTTCAATTCCCACAAGCCACAAAAACCTTTGCAGGACATCTCCTGGAAACAGTTGCATCTGAAAGTACTTCCTCACATAATTCTTCAGCTCCGCAAACAATTACACTGGTAAGAGCACTGGGGTGCATACCTTCTGTACTCAAGCACCTCCCAGGGGAAAACCCTATCTACGCTTGATACCTGAGCATTGAAAGATAAATTTCAGTAGGTAGAGGTGGTTAGAAAGGGAACAATTGCTTAGATGAACGTAAGTCCCCAAGGATATTAGTGTCATAAAAATGTGATAAAATTGTACCTAACCAATTGCTACTAGAAAAAAACACTTTTGACCTCCCAGTCTCTTTGTTGCATTTTTTTTTAATAACATGCTTGCACCTGACCAAAGAAATAGTGTCTGTTCTAAGTGCACATAATATATTTATAATAGCATAATTACAAACAGCTAGGGCTCAGATCTCGAGGTGTGTATTCATTTTCAATCAATCATTTTCTTCATATGACAAGTATTTTTAAGATTACAGCCATATACTTAGTCCCCGGGACATGACAGGAGGGATACTTACAATAAATGTATGTCAGGTACCATGCTTTTGTTGGGGACATATCCCTGGGTTAGATGGACATAGTCCCTGCCCTCAAGGAACTTAGAGCTCACATGGAGCAGGAGACAGACATTAAACAAATAACTGTTTAATTGAACACAAGATTACAACTGTGATAAGGGAAAGACAGGCAACAAACAAGATGCTATGAGAGTGCATTACCAGAACTTGGAGACATGAAGATCTGGATATATAGATTTCTTGCCCCAGATGTTTGTATTATATTTTCTCTTAAGAGCTACAGCATTAGAGATGGTACTAAATGAGTTCAACATCTGTCATGGCTAAGGAAAGAGCTGTTCTGGAAGGGTGAAGAACATGGATGGTGAAACTTGGGAATACTTTTGGCTGTTATAGAAAAGAAACGGTCGCAAAACCCCTTAGGATGTAATAAGTTAATCATCCTCAGGGCTGAGGAAATGAAGGAGAGGAAGCAAATACAAAATATGACAAGATTTGATGACCAATAGTTTTATGGGCTAATTCCTTTGGTACTTATAAAAGCTATCATGTTTTTGTTACTGAATTATGCTCTGGTCTGTAAGTAGGCAAAGCAACCAGCACAATAAAATGCATAATTATTATGATTGTTATTATTGTAAGTCCTTTTAAAGATCTGAAGAGAGAATAACGTGTCAATGTGGTGTTTTCTGGTATGTTAAACAGCTGCTAATTACTCATTACCCCAGTGGTGGTTGCATCCTGAAGACGGGTGAAGTGATTCTATCAATATGATTTGTAGAATATTAAGAGATTTTTTTTCAAATACAAGACAGCAAATGGGTGCTGCTGAAAATCAGAAGAGTCCTAGATACATTTCATAGTGTTTTGTACTCCAAATAATTATTTAAACCCTTTGTCTGACATTTATGTAGAAGTTTCCTAGTTAGTCTACTTCATTCAGTTATAACTTATCTGTAAAAATAATAACACTGCCCAATAATTCAAGCACCCTTATTTGAATCATTATTTTTAACCTTCTTTGATACCTCCCTCCAGTAGAGTGAAAGGTGCTATTCAACACATAGTTCACCAGTTGTCAGCCTCAAATATAAAGGTTGATGCAAGGGACCCTGATAATGATTTTTGAACTGGTCCGATTGTTGTTAAAATATTTGATTTGATATCTACTGATGCAAAGTAAAGACATTACCATACTCCTAAATACTTGACATTTGTTTTGCCTGCTTACTTTCACAGAGCACTTTCAGACAAATTATTTTTACTACTCAACACAATATCCTGAGGCAGATAGCCACTGTTGTTCACACACCAGACTCCCAAACTCATAGCTACTATGAACCAAGACCGATTTCCTGTCTATGCATCTGCTTTCCTAAGGAGAAGGCAAGAATATACAATGGGGAAAAGACAGCCTCTTCAATAAATGATGTTGGGAAAACTGGACAGTTACACGCAAAAGAATCAAACTGGACTACTTTCTCACACCATATACAAAAATAAATTCAAGATGTATTAAAGACTTAAATGAAAGACCTGAAACTACAAAACTCCTAGAAGAAAACATAAGCAGTACACACTTTGACATTGGTCTTAGCAATATTTTTTTGGATATGTCTCCTCAAGCAAGGGAAGCAAAAGCAAAAATAAACAAATGGGACAGCATAAAACTAAAAAGCTTTTGCACAGCAAAGGAAACTACCGCCAAAATGAAGAGGCCTCTTAATGAATGGGAGAAGACTTTTGGAAACAATATGTCTGATAAGGGGTTAATATCCAAAATATACAATCAGGTCATACAGCTCAATATCAAAAAACCAAACAACCCAATTAAAAAATGGGCAGAGGACCTGAATAGACATTTTTTTCACAAAAGACATACAGATGGCCAACAGGCAGATGAAGCTGAAAATCACTCATCATCAGGGAAATGCCAACCAATACTACAATGAGATATCACCTCACACTTGTCAGAATGGCTATTATCAAAAAGACAACAAATAACATATGTTAGCGAGGATGTGGAGAAAAGGCAACCCTCACGCACTGTTGGTGGGAAAGTAAATTGGTGCAGCTACTACTGAAAACAGTACGGAAGTTCCTCAGAAAATTAAAAATAGAACTCCCATATGATCTAGCAATCCCAATTCTGGATATTTTTCCAAAAACAAATATATATGCCAATTGTGACAACACAAAGGAACCTAGAGGGAATTATGCTGAGTGAAATAAATCAGACAGAGAAAGACTAATATCGTATTAGTCTTTTATAGATTTCTTTGTATTTCTTTCTATTGTATAGTCTTTTATAGATTAGTCTTTTATAGATTTTATAAGATTTCACTTGTATGTGGAATATAAAAAAACAAAACAAATGAACAAACATAAAATAGAAATGTAGTCATATATGCAGAGAACAAACAGGTGGTTGCCAGAGGGGAGGAGGATGGGGCAATGAGTGAAATAGGTAAGGGAAATTAAGATGTACAAACTTCCAGTTACAAAATAAATGAGTCATGGTGATGAAATGTAAAACATGAGGAATATAGTCAATAATAATGCAATATGTATGTATGCAGTACTGTCACAGATGGTAACTAGACATCATGGTGATCATTTTGTAACGTATAGAAATAACCAATCACTATGTTGTGCACCAGGACCTAACATAGTGTTGTAGGTCAATTATACTTCAAAAAATAAACAAACAAACCCCTAGAAAAATAGAACAGATTTTTGGTACCAGAGGCAGGGAGTGGGGTGAGGGGGAATTGGATGAAGGTGGTCAAAATGTGCAAACTTACAGTTATAGGATACATAAATACTAGGAATGCAATGTACAACATTATTGGTATAATTAACACTGCTGTATGTTACATACGAAAGCTGTTAAGAAAAAAAATCCTGAGTTGTCATCACAAGGAAAAATATTTTTAAATTTTTTCTTTTATTTTGTATCTATATCAGATGATGGATGTTCACTATAATTACTGTGCTAATCATTTCATGATGTATATAAGTCAAATCATTATGCTGTACATCTTAAGCTTATACAGTACTGTATGTTAATTGTATCTCAATAAAACTGGAAGAAAAAAACCCTTAGATTTGCAGATTCTACCACAGACTTTCCAAATGAAAATCTCCTTGTGTGGGACCTACGAATCTGTATTCGTGTAAAGTTCCCTGGGTGTCTGTGTTTCAGTCTATCCAATGATTGCATTTAGGAGCCATTGTTGTGGAACAGTCATGGAAAAAAGTTGAATGTAAGTTACAAATTTTATTAAAAACGAGTAGAACATGTTGTGTTTCAGCTTCAGTGAGAATTGCCACCCTGCTTGGTACAGGCAGGCCCAGAATGTGTTTTGTTTGAAATTTCTTTTTAATTAAAGCAGCTGGAAATCATTTTCCCATGGAAATAACCTTGTAGATACTAGTCAACTCCAAGAATGTTCAATGAAACCTCTGTAGCCAATGATGCAGCCAAATACCAGTGCCATGAGTTACTACTTCAGTTATTCCTTGGGTTCTTTTCATAAAATATATTTTCTACAAGTAAATAGATACCACCTTCTAGAAATTAATTGCCTCATTTATTTGTTCATTAAAATATTCCATTTAAAAATTATATATATACGTATATATATGTATGTGTATATATATATGTATCTTCATACATGTTAGGCACCGTGTAGGGCAGCAGAGATACAACAGTAAATAAGATGGAAATAGTCTCTGCCCTCACGGCCCCTGCAGTCTAATGGAAGAGTCTGCTGATTAAAATAAGCAATTAGAATAAGGTATCAAGTGCTATGAAAAAATGCTACGGAAATGCCTAGGGGTGGCACCTGATTCTTTCAGAATAGGTGTTTCTGTGTGTGTGAAGAGGGAGTAGGGAAAAAAATTCGAGAAGACAAGAAAACTACCTGAAACAAATCTTGCCTAGTATCATTTTTAAACATAATGAGGATAAAAGGCACTAGTCACCTGGGGTTTTGTTGTTGTTATTTGTTTGTTAATACAGATGCCTGAGTCCCTGCACTAAACATAGTAAATGGGAGTTTTTGGAGGGGGGAATTGAGTTTGGCAATGCATATTTTTAAATATTCTAATTATAAAATATAAAATACTTTCTTGAGTTTCTTATATACCAGGCACTGTGCTATATGTTGGTAATACAAAGAGGAAAGGCTCAGACCTTATTATCACAATGACTATTGTTGATTTACTGAGAGAGATCTATAAACAGACAAAGAACACAGGATGGGGTAGGGTCCGTAGTCACTATTAACCATAAGTTTAATTGTTGGTCTCTGAATGTTTACAAGTACATAAAATACAGCACTTCTTTTCATCGGTATCTCCCTTGAGTTTCCAAATTTGACTCCAGAACTGGACTTTAGACTGAGATAAATGTGTGCTATTAACTTTGATTATTTTAAAGTTGGGGACTATCCACATGTGACTTGTAGGGTAAGATGACTGAGTCAGTAAGATGATTGAGTCAGTGGGGGTAAAACTGAACTCCTAAGTGGATGCCCTCTTTAAGGAGACCCCTGAATTTAAGACGGAAGAAACACAACACAGTTGTATCCCACATCCCCAGCATGGCCACACCCACTTTTGACTGTACCAGGGAGTCACTTCATTCACTTCACCATGATCACATGCTTATTGTGCAGAAGGCACAACATGTGGTGTTACAAGATATGTACAGGTAAGACACTGACCTTGGAAAGATTTTAATTTGAGGTTAATAGAGGAGAGTATTAAAATGGGAAATAAACACACACACAGTTGTCAGGGCAGTGTAATGGGTTAGTGAGGGCATATACTGGCTCTGGACTCATAAAACTGAGTCTTCGCAACTTCCTGGTTGGGTGATTTTGAACAAGTTACTCTACGTTATAGAACATAAGTTTCTTTATCTTGAAAATGGTGATAATGACAGCGCTGACTTTAAAAGACAGAGTTCCTGGTACATTGTTAGCATTCATTTAATAAATGATAGTTGCTGATTTTAGTATTAATATTGGGACAATCTTCAGATTTTAGTAAATGGACAACATTTCTGACCAGAAGATCTGGAAAGGATTATAACAGACAAAGATAAGATGGAAAAGTATCCCTGATAATGATAGTAGTAAGAAGAAAAATAATGAGAAATCAAGATCTAGGACACATTTGGAAAAGAACAAGTAGGACACTGGGGTGGGGAAGGAAATGGACATAGAAGCAGAAAGAAAGTATAGGATAGGATACTGAGTTGATAGAGTCCTAATAGAAGCGGACCTTAAATACCATGTTAATAGGAAAGGGAGCCATTCTGTAAGCCATAAGGCTTTGAGCAGGAGGGAAAACATTATCAGATATGCTTGTAGGATGCCAACTCTGAAAGAAGTATGAAGACTGAACTTGAGAGAATATACAGTGGAATCTGAGAGATCCATTAGAAGATTGTGAAAGATTAGAAGGCTCTGAAATCAACATCATCATCATCATCATCATCAACATCATCATAATTACAACTGAATTTATTGAGCACTGCGTGTATCAACTAATTTAAACTTGAACACAATTCTATGATATAGTTTACTGTATTTCTAGTTTACAGATGAGAAAATTGAAGCACAGTGAGGTCCAGTAACTTGCCCAAGATCACAGATGTAGTTAGTGGAAAGACAAGGAGCCAACTCTAGAGCTTGCGCTCTTGATCACCACATTACACTGAATCTTAGAGAAAGAGGAGAAGAGAAGTAGAGGGTGATTTCAAGATGATAGAATCAATATGACCAGGTAACTGAACTGGGTATGGAGACTAGGAAAAAGGGGATGTCAAAAATAACCCAGATGTTTTGAGCTGGGCTAATTAGGATTTGGAGGTACCCTTAAAATATGAGATTTGGGGTGACAGAGTTTCTTTATTGATGGGGAGGTTTGAAGAACGTATCACAGGTACCTGCAGGGGCATCCTTGTAGATGTAAATGTACAGCATGTGGAAACACTTTGAAATATAGATCTGTGTGTTAGAAGAGAGGGGAGAGGGACTTCCCTGGTGGTGCAGTGGTTAAGAATCTGCCTCCCAATGCAGGGGACACGGGTTCGAGCCCTGGTCAGGGAAGATCCCACATGCCGCGGAGCAACTAAGCCCGTGCACCACAACTACTGAGCCTGTGCCCTAAAGCCTGTGAGCCACAACTACTGAGCCCATGTGCCACAACTACTGAAGCCCACGTGCTTAGAGCCCGCACCAAGAGAAGCCACTACAACGAGAAGCCCGCGCACCGCAACTAGAGAAAGCCCGTGCGCAGCAACGAAGACCCAAGGCAGCCAAAAATAAATAAATAAAAATTAAAAAAAAAAAAAGAGAGGGAGAAGTGAACGTGGGAGTGTGTTCGTGGGAGAGAGAAAGAGAGAGACAGAGAGAAGAAATATGGACTACAAAGAAACCAATCCAAACATAATCTTGTAGAGCTGAGATGAATCAATAGACTTCTGGTTCCCAAAACCCGTTTTCTGTTAGCCTTCCACTTTACCTGAAACACCACCAGCACCTTTTAACCGTGTAACCTTATGATCTATCTATTCATCTACCTATGTCCTATCAAATGTATATTGCAGTATCACATTTATTAAGTTATGGAAAAAGTTAAGATCATTTTTTCCTGTTTCGGTTGGCTTTCTTGTCACTAAAAAGCTAGGGAGATGTCCAAAATTATTATCCATTTTAGTAATTTATAGCATAATTTAAAGACTGGAGATTGAAGAAGGGGCTGTCATAGGACAGGAAGAAGTACATAAAATATTCTCACTTGTTAATGAGTCCTTATCACCTTCACAAAGTGTATATTTGAAGCTTCATAGTGTTGATCATCTGACCTCTTGATATTTTTCCCCTGCTCTTTTGGGAATTCAAGCCCTGCAACAACAAAAGTGAAATCCTATGCCAGTAGAAAATATTTTTCAACTGACAGAGGTGCCAAAGAGTAGAATCTGAGAGGGTATGGTTTACAACCTTACAGTAAAGTTTGAACATTCACATTTTTCCACTTCCCACTAAAATCCATTTGGAACTAGCATCCTTGAATACATAGACATCCTTTAATTATGCTATTCATATATTTAGCATCTACCACTTCTAGACTAAAAAGTTCTACAAATTTAAAATCTACCAGACAAAGTGGAGCATATTTTAATTTGTCCTAAAAATTACCTCCTTCAAATTTCTAGGGGTGTCTCATAATGCTGGTGTATCATGCTCTATTAACAAATGGCGTCCTCACTAGGCACTTTCACGGTTTGATCTCAAGTAAATTCTCTTCTGAGTTCCATTACTTCCAGGCTGGGCTCCCATTCCTTTAGTTCTTTAAATTACTTAATCTCCACTTTCTGTGGCTCTATTTTGCCATGTGCAGTTCAGCTGAACAACAGCAGTGTTATGTTGTGTTTAGTTTTGAATTCCCATCTGATGACACCATCTGATGATGGATAATTTTACTAACATCAAATTCAGATGCTGTCAGCAGAAAACAACACGTAACGACTTCCAGATCCCCTGTTATACTTTTGTTAACCACTTATACTTGCCTGTATTGGGTCTCACCTGTCCCTTCACTGACCAATCACAGCTTCTCTTGAAAGCTTCTTTCAGTTTATTCCCATTGAGGTATCATTTCACAGCCCTGGAAAGACTGGCACCATTTGAGATAATTTACTAATTATTTCCTCTTTTGGATTTTTCACAAGAAGTATTTTTTGTGTATTATCTTTATGTTTGATTTTTTATTTTTAAGGAAGATCCTGGTCCATATCAAAAGAAAAAAATATTTTCCCAGTATGAATTTTTAAAGGTATTTTGAAAAAAATTAACTTAAAATGTGGTAAATTTAGAGGAATCTTAGTAGTTTTGTTATAAATTATTTCCACTTATAGAAGCTGTGCTGCCTTTCTCTCAACAAAGGATGATTTGTAAGTTTTACTGAGTCTTCTGATTACATGGCACTTATAAGACCAGTATGGAAGTAAGATAGCCAGTGATTCTGTCATCATTTTATCTAGTTATTCTGAATGGAACACTGGTACTGCTCAGAGATTTATTGACCTGTTTTATAAATAAAGGAAACCAATATTTCAATTAGTTTTTCTGATTTTCCTTTTTCCTCCTAAGCCCACTATTCATACACTGACCTTCAAACAATGCTTCAAATTCCCTAAAAGATTCTGTCCCTTGTAATATAGGTCTGGTTGAGCTTCAGGTAGGCTCCTAACAAGGGTTAGGCTACCTGATTGACAGATACTTTTACCATTATATTTTGAGTACCTCTCATGGGATCCTCCTATGTTTATTTCTTGTGTGTTTGGTGCTTGTTCTGGTTGGTTGATTGTCCAATTCCTCTAATTGCTTTTTTCTCTCCCAAAGATGCCTTTTTGCTCCTTCCAACAACAGATATTTTGACTTAGCTGGTTATTCGGTTTTGTTTTACTTTCACCAGCTCTTGGTCTGTTTGATCCTCTAAAGAATTTATCATGAATTTCCAGTGAGGTATTTTAAATGTTTTTAGGTATCTTGTGCCTTATTTAACTTTGCAGATCTTCCCTATATATATATATATTTTTTTTTTTTTTTTTTCAATTGCACATTTTGGCACGGTTTCTACTCCTGGAGTTTAACAGCTGGGTTATAGATTTCTTCATTTTTCCTCTTCCTCTAGAAGAGTGTTTGTGTGTGTGGTTTTTTGCTTTGTTTTGTTTTTACACATTACACATATATCTCCAGCATTAGTTCTTATTCAAATCTAAGTGTCATTTCCAGACATTTCTTTTTCATTTGAATTCTAAACACCTGTTGCAGAAGTAGTCATTTATCCTATCTGGAAATCTTATCATTTCCTATTTTTTCCCCAATGTGTGCATTTAGACACTCCATATCTGGTCAACTCTTATCCCCTAGTATTACTACTTATCCTTCTTTTATAGATTCTCTGTGTCCCTCCATATTTTAAAGTCAGGCTCATTACTTTGGCAAGAAAATCTAGAGCATGTCCCTACGGCCACATTTTGTTATTTAAGTGAATATTTCCAAGCACAGGAATTCTCTCGTATTACTGCTTCCTTTGTAAGATAGGGTTTTTACTCTGTTTCTGTTTATACCCTCCTTCATATACAATGTTTCAGACTTCTCTACATAACCTTCTTATAGATTCCAAAGGCTATAAGCACCAGACTCTATTGGTTATCTTTCCTCCTCAACAGCACCTGGTTTTAAAAACAGCTATCTCAACCAATGTTTAACAGATGTTGAGTATAGTGCAGTGCTTTAAAACATTCTAATTATCTTTTGTCGTTGTTTAGCAGTAAATGAATGTTCAGGCATTTTTATTCACTGTGGTGGTATAAGTACTTTCGAGGAGACAAGTTGGGGTGAAGGATGGGATTGGGGAAAAGGAAGCAGAAAAATCTCTCTAGCTTCTCCTTTAAAGAAAAGTAATGATTTTTTTCCCAGAAGGAAATCAAAGGCTGCATGAAATGCCTGCCCCTTTAAAAAATGCAAGCTGATATTTTTAATGCCAGGCACTTTTATCCTTATAGCTTAAAGGCAAAGAATGAATGAAATGTAGAAAATGAAGAACATGTGACAGCATCAAAGAAGCAACGCAAAGCTGGAGAGTGTGTGTCTGGCTATGTCAGGGCAGGGTGGGTCTTTCTAGGCAGACCATTAACGCAATCTGGCTGCCAGATGAAGTCTTTATGAAAGGGCAGAAAAGATCTATAAAGACTTTTTGATGTTTTAAAGGAACCTCTCCTTTATATCCCCCCTCCCTTTTTCCCCTCGTCATCTTGTCCCCACCAATGCCATCCCACTTGCGAGGCAAACCACAACCATCTGTAGAGTGTTTTATGTTTTAAAGCATTTGGATCTTGGCTTGATCTCTATCATGAGGGACACTGGAGCATTTTTCATTTCTGCTGGGAGAAAATGGGGAAACACTGGGTAGAACGGGTAAATGCTGCTAGGAGGTACTGAGATGCGGTGGTTAATGAGTAGAATTAATCAAATCCTATTTATCTAATCAAGATAAGGATTATTTCTTGAATAGACTTAATCACATCACGTTGGCACCATTAGGACATCATGACAAATCCCCTCATCTTATAAAGAGGAAATCGAGCTTCAAGGGCTCACAATTAGTCCAATGAAATTACAGAACTGCAATCCATTTCTCCATATTCTTGCTTCTTATACCATATAATCTCTCTCTTTACTCTCAGAAGACCTCAAGTACCATCTCTGTTCCTGCCTTCTCTTCCATGGTATTTGACTTCATCCTTCTGTCTGGAAAAACTATTTGGCCAGCAGGCTTTGCATCAGCTGGATATGCGTCTGAGTGTATTCAAGCCTGTGGCTTTGAACAGAGCTGGGTTAGCATAGCAGGAAGGTTCTATTATCCCTGAGAGTATTCCTGGGCGGGGGTTGGGGGGGGCATGGAGAAGGGCAACTTTGGGTGAGGACAAGTTTGTGAATTACAATGACCATGTTCCCTGGGATAATAAAAGATACAACAGAGTGAGCAGGTGTACTATGCCCTTACGCTGACCTCTCTGATATTCACAGTTCTTCTAAATGTCTTAACCCTCCTATCTTCTATATCTACATCAGCTCCTTGGCCCATTTCACACTTTCTCCATATTGCACTTATATGTAGGTAGCACCGTGATAGTTTAGCTCGACATCATAGTGAAGTACAGTGAAAAGTGGACTTGCTTAGGGGAAACCCAAGACCTCCTGAATTCAAGCCCTAACTGCCAATATCCGTCTTTGCAGCTGTGAGCACACTACAGATGGAACCCCTGGCCCAGAAAGGTGAAGTAAAATGAAGAGAATATATTTCAGGACTTTTAAAGTGCTTTTCAGTACTAACTTTCTCTAAAAACCAGGGGGTAAAAAAGCAGCCTTTCCTTCCTTCTTTGCCTGGTCCCTACCCCCACTCTTCTTTCTCAATTACTGTGGTGTTTCTATTGCCTCAAAATGTCAGCAGTGCAGTTTTCAAAGTATCAAGGACTCAGCAGAACATGAAAGCTTTGTATCCTTTCCATTTCTTTCCCTCTTGAGAGGAAATCTTTTCCTCCATAGTTATTACACTGTAAGTTACTAAGTTAGGAAACTTTCCTTGGACTCATTCAGCATCCTTCTTTGCCCAGTACACAGCTTCTTCTCAGTACCTCCTAACACACACCAAAGGTATATCACACTTGGATTTTTTCTTACATAGCTACAGAAGTCATACTCTTACCTTTGTACACCTCTTTCAATGCAAATAATCCTATCACAAAAAAACAATAGTCTCTTTATAAGTGTGTTGGAGTTCCTTGCTAATGTCAAACATCATATGCACATGTCTGTAAATGCCCTCCCTGTTCTGGACACTTATTAGAGGAGTTCTTTGCCTCATTTAGTGATCCACCTATGTATGAGAAAAAGCAGATGAGGAATATCCATAGCCTCAAGCTCAGGCCTTTTTCTGGCAGACTCCCCAGTAATAGTTAACTTTGAGACTATCATAGGAGGCTCAATTGAGTAGAGGTCTAATATGACATCTTATATTTAGGGATGCCTGGCATCTGCATGGTTCCTGGAGCTCCCATGGGAGCCATTAATCTGTTCATCCTCAGGGCTGCTGCTTCTTTGCTCTGAGACCTCAGGGATTTCAGCTGTTTCTCATTGGCAGCTGCCAAAATTCACTCCATCCCGTGACTTTCCGGTCTCCCTCCAGTCTGTCTGTGGAGCAAAACACAGTCTCTTTATTGGCTCTCAAGTTCTTGCTGGCCCTGACTGATGCACACAGACCCCTTTTACTCTAACTTACAAATTTATTGCTAATCATCTCTGAGAGACAGAAAATAAGAAAAACAGAAAATATGGTGAGTTCTTTCTCTCAGTCTGCATGTATTTATCAAGCTTCTACTCTATTCCAGGCATGGGGAATTCAAAAGTAAGTGAGAATAGTGCCTTCCTCAAAGAGGCTCCCAGTCTAAGGACAAAACGCACATATACTCAACAGAGACTATGAGAGAAAGATGAAAGCAGAATGGGGAATGCATAGTAGAATGGACAGTTCCTGTTATATTTAACGCTAAAAATATTCCCAAATTGTACAAAGTTTTTGCAGTCTTCATCTCATGACTATTGATTATTCATATAATTTACTTATTAATTCAACAATTATTTCTGAATATCTACTACATGTCAGCTTCATTCTAGGTACTGGAGATACAATAATGAAGAAAACCAACTAATTTCCTAGTTTATATTCTAGTGGAGGAAACCAATAATAAACAAATCAACATATAGTTTCAAATCATGATAAGTGCTATGAAGAAAAAGTGGATAAAAACTAATGTTGGTGACGACCTCTCTGAGAAGGTGACATTGCAGTGGAGGTCTGAATGAAGTAAGGTAGAGAGAACTAGGCGACAGTATAAGGGAAGAATTTTCTTGGTATCAGGAGGGACAATAATAAAATTTCTGAGGTGAGAATGATGTTGACAGTTTGAGGATCATGAAGAAATCCTGAATGGATAGAGGTGAGTCTCTCAATTGGCCATGATGGGAGTATTAAACCATGGAAACTGGCAAACACTACAAATTAGGGTTTCCCTGGTCACATTCAGGAAGAATTCTGTCTGGGCATTGCCACAGACCCAGAGAAAAAAACCTACTTCTCAGACCTCTGGAACCATCTCTGTTCCAGAGAAAATCTCCAACAGAGACAGAGAGTCACAGAGCCTCAGCCCTGTAACCTTAATGCCAGGAAACTTCTAAAGCAACTCGGATCCAGGGTAAAAGCTCAGAGGCATTCTGATACAGGTTTTTTTTTTTTTTTTTTAAATGAAAGCTTCTTTATTTATTTATTTTTGGCTGTGTTGGGTCTTCGTTTCTGCGCGAGGGCTTTCTCTAGTTGTGGTGAGCGGGGGCCAGATACAGGTTTTTAAATGGCCTATATTATTTTGGAAGAAGCCATGGCACACATATCCCTTTTTATCATTGCAGAACCCCAGTTTGCCTTCTCTACTTACTGTCCTATGAGGTTACATCAAATACACCATATGTAAATGCTAAGTACAAGAGACACTGACCCATACAAGAGAGGGGACACAAAGAAGCTGAAGAAAGGATGAAATATTATTTCGTAGTTTAAAAATACTGAGAAGGGTTTCTATAGAGAATGAGTATCAGGTAATGTGAGATTAAAAACCAATCACCAGGGTGAGACTCAAGTGCAATAGCAGAAGCATACACATACACACACAAACACACGTATACACACAGTGCATTAAGAAATCCCTACTCTATAAATCTTCATAAACCAGCTAGATGATCTCCCTACCCCAACCCAAATTCCTAGACTGTGCAATTGTTACACAAGAGATTAAAACAATTATATGTGATACTCAATTAAACATGTACACTTCCAGGGAGTGACAGATTTACCTTCTTTTTCCCCCCTTTTTTATTAGAGGCAGCCCAGAGGTAAAACCTTCAAGTTATGAGTACTTATACCCTGCTGAGAAACGTGAAAGAGTGCTACACTCAGAAGGACTTATCAAGCCCTGAAACTGTGAAGTCAACACTTAAGACTTTTTTTTATTATTATTTTCCCCAACACTAGCAGTTTCCCAGCTTGTTCCCAGAGGGAGATAAACAAACAGTATGTACCTGCATTTTAATGGGAATAAACAGGACTGGCTCATTCACTTTTTTTTTACTACACTGGCTGCATATTTCTAAACCAGAGGGATACAGTGAAAAGTGCATGTGTCATGGACAGTGGGAAGCTACAAGGTAGGTAATATTTTCTGTTATTATGGATGGGGTTTTGGCATAAATGGGATCATAACATTTTGTAAACAGAACTTAACAGCTTAGAATACTCTTTCAGATGGCACTAGGAAATGGGGAAGCCACTAGATGCCTTCTGAGGCTCATTTTAAATGAGATCCTTTCCCCTATACAGTCAGTGGAACACAAGAATCAAGAACCACTGGCTTTCCTGGAGCAGGGTTCATCCTAGCTTCAATATGGGCTATCTGGCAACACTGCTTAAGGTTGGAGCAGGAATAGCTGAGTTTGTTAGGCAGCCTCAAATTTATTTTTCTAAGATGCATGGTTCTATCTGGGCTCCATGGACACCTAAAACATACATTCTCAAACTTTAGACTGCATAAGAAGCAGCTGTAGGACTTCTTAAAATGCGAATGCCTACATTCCATGCAAAGTGACTGTTCTGATGGGTTTGGGATGAGAATCAGGAATCTGCGCTTTCTTTCTTTATTTTTTTATGTTCTAAATGCCTAATTAAATCTTTTAAAAAATTTATTCATTTTTTTATACAGCAGGTTCTTATTAGTTATCTATTTTATACATATCAGTGTATATATATATCTAAACCAATCTTCCCAATTCATTCCCCACCATCACCCCCCACCCCCCGCTTTCCCCTCTTGGTGTCCATACATTTCTTCTCTACATCTGTGTCTCTGTTTCTACCTTGCAAACTGGTTCATCTGTATGATTTTTCTAGATTCCACATATATGCATTAATATACGATATTTGTTTTTCTCTTTCTGACTTACTTCACTCTGTATGACAGTCTCTAGGTCCATCCACATCTCTACAAATGACCCTATTTTGTTCCTTTGTATGGCTGAGTAATATTCCATTGTAAATATGTACTACACCTTCTTTATCCATTTGTCTGTCGAAGGGCATTTAGGTTGCTTCCATGACCTGGATATTGTAAACAGTGCTGCCATGAACATTGGGGTGCCTGTGTCTTTTTGAATTATGGTTTTCTCTGGGTATATGCCCAGTAGTGGGATTGCTGGGTCATATGGTAATTCTATTTTTAGTTTTTTAAGGAACCTCCATATTGTTCTCCATAGTGGCTGTATCAATTTACATTCCCACCAACAGTGCAAGAGGGTTCCCTTTTCTCCACACCCTCTCCAGCATTTGCTGTTTGTTGATTTTCTGATGATGCCCATTCTAACAGGAGTGAGGTGATACCTCATTGTAGTTTTGATTTGCATTTCTCTAATAATTAGTGATGTTGAGCATCTTTTCATGTGCCTCTTGGCCATCTGTAAGTCTTCTTTGGAGAAATGCTTATTTAGGTCTTCTGCCCATTTTTTGATTGGGTTGTTTGCTTTTTGATATTGAGCTGCATGAGCTGTTTACATATTTTGGAGATTAATCCTTTGCCCATTGATTCATTTGCAAATATTTTTTTCCCATTATAAGGGTCGTCTTTTCGTCTTGTTTATAGTCTCCTTTGCTGTGAAAAAGCTTTTAAGTTTCACTAGGTCCCATTTGTTTATTTTTGTTTTTATTTCCATTACTCTAGGAGGTTGGTCAAAAAGGATCTTGCTGTGATTTATGTCCAACAGTGTTCTTCCTATGTTTTCCTCCAAGAGTTTTATAGTGTCCGGTCTTACATTTAGGTCTTTAATACATTTTGAGTTTATTTTTGTGTATGGTGTTAGGGAGTATTCTAATTTCATTCTTTTACATGTAGCTTTCCAGTTTTCTCAGCACCACTTATTGAAGAGACTGTCTTTTCTCCATTGTATATTCTTGCCTCCTTTGTCATAGATTAGTTGACCATAGTTGCGTGGGTTTATCTCTGGGTTTTCTATCCTGTTCTATTGATCTATATTTCTGTTTTTGTGCCAGTACCATAGTGTCTTGATTACTGCAGCTTGTAGTATAGTCTGAAGTCAGGGAGTCTGATTCCTCCAGTTGTGTTTTTTCCCCTCAAGACTGCTATGGCTATTCAGGGTCTTTTGGGTCTCCATACAAATTTTAAGGTTTTTTGTTCTAGTTCTGTAAAAAATGCCACTGGTAATTTGATAGGGATTGCATTGAATCTGTAGATTGCTTTGGGTAGTATAGTCATTTTCACAATATTGATTCTTCCAATCCAAGAACATGGTATATCTCTCCAGCTGTTTGTATCATTTTTAATTTCTTTCATCAGTGTCTTATAGTTTTCTGCATACAGGTCTTTTGTCTCCCTAGGTAGGCTTATTCCTAGGTATTTTATTCTTTTTGTTCCAATGGTAAAAGGGAGTGTTTCCTTAATTTCTCTTTCAGATTTTTCATCGTCAGTGTATAGGAATGCAAGAGATTTCTGTGCATTAATTCTGTATCCTGCAACTTTACCAAATTCATTGATTAGCTCTAGTAGTTTTCTGGTGGCATCTTTAGGATTCTCTATGTATAGCATCATGTCATCTGCAAACAGTGACAGTTTTACTTCTTCTTTTCCAATTTGTATTCCTTTTATTTCTTTTTCTTCTCTGATTGCTGTGGCTAGGACTTCCAAAACTATGTTGAATAACAGTGGCGAGAGTGGACATCCTTGTCTTGTTCCTGATCTTAGAGGAAATGCTTTCAGTTTTTCACCATCGAGAATGATGTTTACTGTGGGTTTGTCGTATACGGCCTTCATTATGTTGAGGTAGGTTCCCTCTATGCCCACTTTCTGGAGAGTTTTTATCATAAATGGGTGTTGAATTTTGTCAAAAGCTTTTTCTGCATCTATTGAGATGATCATATGGTTTTTAATCTTCAATTTGTTAATATGGTGTATCACATTGATTGATTTGCGTATATTGAAGAATCTTTGCATGACTGGGATAAATCCCACTTGATCATGGTGTATGATCCTTTTAATGTGTTGTTGGATTCTGTGTGCTAGTATTTTGTTGAGGATTTTTGCATCTATATTCATCAGTGATATTGGTCTGTATTTTCTTTTTTTGTAGTATCTTTGTCTGGTTTTGGTATCAGGGTGATAGTGGCCTTGTAGAATGAGTGTAGGAGTGTTCCTTCCTCTGCAGTTTTTTGGAAGAGTTTGAAAAGGACGGGTGTCACTAAATGTTTGATAGAATTCACCTGTGAAGGCATCTGGTCCTGGACTTCTGTTTGCTGGAAGATTTTTAATCACAGTTTCAATTTCAGTGCTTGTGATTGGGCTGTTCATATTTTCTATTTCTTCCTGGCAGTCTTGGAAGGCTATACCTTTCTAAGAATTTGTCCATTTCTTCCAGGTTGTCCATTTTACTGGCATAGAGTTGCTTGTAGTAGTTTCTTAGGATGCTTTGTATTTCTGTGGTGTCCATTGTAACTTCTCCTTTTTCATTTCTAATTTTATTGATTTGAGTCCTCTCCCTCTTTTTCTTGATGAGTCTGGCTAAAGGTTTATCAATTTTGTTTATCTCCTCAAAGAACCAGCTTTTTGTTTTATTGATCTTTGCTATTGCTTCTTTGTTTCTATCTCATTTATTTCTGCTCTGATCTTTATGATTTCTTTCTTTCTACTCACTTTGTGTTTTGTTTGTTCTACTTTCTCTAGTTCCTTTAGGTGTAAGGTTATATTGTTTATTTGAGATTTTTCTTGTTTCTTGAGGTAGGATTGTATTGCTATAAACTTCCCTCTTAAAACTGCTTTTGTTGCATCCCAGAGGTTTTGGATCATCGTGTATTTGTTGTCATTTGTCTCTAGGTATTTTTTGCTTTCCTCTAATTTCTTCAGTGATATCTTGGTTATTTAGTAATGTACTGTTTAGTCTCCATGTGTTTGTGTTTTTTACGGTTTTTTTTTCCCAGTAACTGACTTCTAATCTCATAGCATTGTGGTCAGAAAAGATGCTTGATATGGTTTCAATTTTCTTAAATTTATCTAGGCTTAATTTGTGACCCAAGATGTGATCTATCCCGGAGAATGTTCCATGTGCACTTGAGAAGAAAGTGTAATCTGCTCTTTTCAGATGGAATGTCCTATAAATATCAATTAAATCTATCTGGTCTGTTGTGTCATTTAAAGCTTGTGTTTCCATATCAGTTTTCTGTCTAGATAATCTGTCCTTTGGTGTAACTAAGGTGTTAAACTCCCCCACTATTATTGTGTTACTGTGGATTTCCTCTTTTATAGCTGTTATCATTTGCCTGATGTATTGAGGTGCTCCTATGTTGGGTGCATAAATATTTATAATTGTCATGTACTCTACTTGGATTGATCTCTTGATCATTATGTAGTGTCCTTCCTTGTCTCATGTAACATTCTTTATTTTAAAATCTATTTTATCTGATATGAGTATTGTTACTCCAGCTACTTTCAAAATATTGAAAGTAGTACAAAGTACAAAGTATTGCTACTTTCTTTTGATTTCCATTTGCATGGAATATCTTTTTCCATCCCCTCACTTTCAGTCTGTATGTGTCCCTAGGTCTGAAGTGGGTCTCTTGTAGACAGCATATATATGGGTCCTGTTTTTGTATCCATTCAGTGAGCCTGTGTCTTTTGATTGGAGCATTTAATCCATTCATATTTAAGGTAATTATCGATACGTATGTTCCTATTACCGTTTTCTTAATTGTTTTCGGTTTGTTTTTGTAGATCCTTTTCCTCTCTTGTGTTTCCCACTTAGAGAAGTTCCTTTAGCATTTGTTGTAGAGCTGGTTTGGTGGTGCTGAATCCTCTTAGCTTTTGCTTGTCTGTTAAGCTTTTGATATCTCCGTAGAATCTGAATGAGATCCTTGCCAATAGAGTAATCTTGGTTGTAGGTTCTTACTTTTCATCACTTTAAATATATCTTGCCACTCCCTTCTGGCTTGGAGAGTTTCTGCTGAGAAATCAGTTGTTAACATTATGGGAGTTCCCTTGTATGTTGTCATTTTTCCCTTGTTGCTTTTCATAATTTTTCTTTGTCTTTAATTTTTGTCAGTTTGATTACTACATGCCTTGGCATTTTTCTCCTTGGGTCTATCCTGCCTGGGACTCTCTACACTTCCTGTATTTGCATGGCTATTTCCTTTCCCATGTTAGGGAAGTTTTCGACTATAATCTCCTCAAATATTTTCTCAGGTCATTTCTCTCTCTCTTCTCCTTCTGGGACCTCTATAATGCATATGCTGGTGTGTTTAATGTTGTCCCAGAGGTCTCTTAGGCTGTCTTCCTTTCTTTTCATTCCTTTTTCTTTATTCTGTTCTGTGGCAGTGAATTCTACCATTCTGTCTGCCAGGTCACTTACCCATTCTTCTACCTCAGTTATTCTGCTATTGATTCCTTCTAGTGTATTTTTCATTTCAGTTATTGTATTGTTCATCTCTGTTTGTTTTTTCTTTAATTCCTCTAGGTGTTTGTTCTTTAATTCTTCTAGGTCTTTGTTAAACATTTCTTGCATCTTCTCGATCTTTGCCTCCATTCTTTTTCCGAGGTCCTGGATCATCTTCACTATTATTATTCTGAATTCTTTTTCTGGAAGGTTGCCTATCTCCACTTCATTTAGTTGTTTTTCTGGGGTTTTACCTTGTTCCTTCATCTGGTACGTAGTCCTCTGCCTTTTCATTTTGTCTGTTTTTCTGTGACTATGGTTTTCATTCCACAGGCTGCAGGACTGTAGTTCTTCTTGTTTCTGCTGTCTGCCCTCTGGTGGATGGGGCTATCTAAGAGGCTTGTGCAAGCTTCCTGGTGGGAGGGACTGGTGGTGGGTAGAGCTGGGTGTTGCCCTAGCAGGCAGAGCTCAGTAAAACTTTAATCTGTTTGTCTGCTGATGTGTGGGGTTGAGTTCCCTCCCTGTTGGTTTTTTGGCCTGAGGGGACCCAGCACCAGAGCCCATGGGCTCCTTGGTGGAGCTAATGGTGGACTCTGGGTGGGCTCATGCCAAGGTGTACTTCCCAGAACTTCTGCAGCAAGTGTCCTTGTCCCCACAGTGAGTCACAGCTGTCCCCGACCTCTGCAAGAGACCATCCAACACTAGCAGGTAGGTCTGGTTCAGTCTCCTATGGGGTCACTGCTCCTTTCCCCTGGGTTCTGATGTGCACACTACTTTGTGTGTGCCCCCAATAGTGGAGTCTCTGTTTCCCCCAGTCCTGTCAAAGTCCTGCAATCAAATCCCTCTAGCCTTGAAGGTCTGATTCTCTGGGAATTCCTCCTCCCTTTGCCAGACTCCCAGGTTGGGAAGCCTGACGTGGGGCTCAGAACCTTCACTCCAGTGGGTGGACTTCTGTGATATAAGTGTTCTCCAGTTGGTGAGTCACCCACTCAGTGGTTATGGGATTTGATTTTATTGTGATTGCACCCCACCTACCATCTCATTGTGGCTTCTCCTTTGTCTTTGGATGTGGGGTATCTTTTTTGGTGAGTTCCAGTGTCTTCCTGTCGATGATTGTTCAGCAGTTAGTTGTGATTCCAGTGCTGTTGAAAGAGGGAGTGAGCACCTGTCCTTCTACTCTGCCATCTTGAACCAATCTCCATGAATCTGCGTTTTAATAAGCCAGCACCCTAGGAGATTCTGATGACATGTTCCAATGGGCACACACTGAGAAACAGTCTATAAACAGGTTTTAGGAAGTCTGTGAATGCCTGATATTGAATGAAATAGTTACTGAATAGAATTGTTACGACCTCACATTTTTTGGAATTCCTAAATGGGTCTGCACCGGGGATTCCGCTCAACTTTTGGATCCTAACAAGACTCACCAAGTCCCAGGGGTGATCTGCCAGCTTAGCCTGAGAAATGAAACTCATTCCTCTGTGGTCTGGTTTCTTGGTTTAGCTGCTCTGCTCTGAATTTGGCTTTCTGTGCTGTCTCACTGTCCCAAAATTCCTGCATGATATTTCTGCAGTTAGCCAATGACGTATTTCAGGGCTTATCAGGGGCATCTAAGGCCACATTTTCTAAAATATGGAAGTTTTTAGAAATAATGGTAAATGTTAAAAATGTCCAAAGAACAGCTTTGGGTTCTATTCAACCATATCCTGATTGTGTGGTTCTGGAATCAGATTTAACTCCTCCATCACTTACTTATACATTGTGTACTTGATGTGTGATATCCAGGTACTTAATGGCCACAGGCCTTAGCTTTTTCATCTGTAAAACAGAGTCAAAAATATCTGTTTAAATTTCCAAATTACCATGAGGAAAAATGAGATAACAGACATAAACTTAAAAAAACCTATTTTTAATATTCTATTATAGCAAGGTTTTTTTTTTTGTAACAAAAACATAAGCATGGCTTCTGTGATTTCATGAGTATTAGATCCATGAGAACACATGACATTATACTAAATATTAATATAATAATTCATGAGCCAAACAAAGGCTTTAATAGAGCCTTTCTGATTGTTCCTATCCGTGAGAGGTGGCTTGAGAACCACCTTTTTGCTGTGATGGGAACATAGGAATAACCATGAGTTGGAAGGAAATGGAACAAGAACAGGTATAGGAGGAAATATCAGACATCTGTTTTTTTAATTTATTTTACTGAAGTATAGTTGATTTACAATGTTGTGTTAATTTCTACTGTACAGCAAAGTGATTCAGTTATGTATGTGTGTGTGTGTGTGTGTGTATATATATATATATATATATATATATATATATATATATATATATATATATACACACACATATATATATATTCTTTTTCATATTCTTTTCCATTATGGTTTATCACACAATATTGAATATAGTTCCCTGTGCTATACAGTAGGACCTTGTTGTTTATCCATTCTAAGTATAATAGTTTGCATCTGCTAACCCCAAACCCCCAACCCATCCCTCCCCGAGCCCACTCCCCCTTGGCAACCACAAGTCTCTTCTCTATGATCAGACATCTATTCTAAATCCTAGCATTCAATCTGCTTCTTTTTAATCATCTGCCTCTCTGCCCAACCATCCTCATCACCTTTTTGAATTCCAGTGCTCCCTAAATTTTTCCAGCTTCTTCAGTAAACCTTTCCTTCATTTCCTCCTCTCCGCCTGAGTCTTTTTCTTTTCCAATTTCACTCTTGTTCCCTTTATTTCTCAATACGCTAGGGGAATGAAGTTAGAATGAGTTGGAAAATATGAATGCATGGGAAAATACTGTCAATAAGCGACCCCTGGAAAGATGGGAAATTAACGAAGAGAAGTAAGTGCATGAGTCAGCAAATGTGGGTAAATAGAGTTTCTGCCCACCCCCGATGTCTGCTACAACTTTGGTAATGGTTAGTGTTATGTCATTCTCCTCTGGTTTACAGGGAGTTTTCTTATGAAGCAATTAAGATACTGGAATAGATGATCACTAAGAACCTTTTCAGCTCTGAAAGGCTGGCTGATGAACAAAGCTGTCCAAGCTAGAGACTAATTGCCAGTCTAATTTCTTTTACCTGGTAAATGTAATAGACTTATACTAGTACCAGGGGTGTTTCCACTACCATTTAATTAGATAACTGTTGTAGTGATATACCAAGCACTGCCCTGTGACAGAAGAAACCTATGGTAGATAATTAGTTTCCTGTGCAATTAGAAATGAGGATGAAGGTGGTGTTAAAATTTTTTATTTTTATGCTTTAGTGTGTTTAAAGCACTTTCATACACATGAACTCACTAAGTCCTCATTAAAATCATGAGCTACAGGCAGTATTTTCACATTTTACAAAATAAGAGTTCTGAGCTTGCAATCATTTGATTTGTTCTAGGTTGACTGGAAACTATAAGGCAGTCTTCTATCTCCCATGAAAGGTGAAGTGATCCTTGATTGTCTCAGTTTTTCCTCTGTTGTTCGGGTAACTGGAAGCTTTGAACTCAATCTCTTCCTCAAAGTTTCCATCTGTGGAGTTATTTGTCACAAGAGGCATAAAGCTTGGACTCGTTAATTGCCTTGGAAAAGCAGGGTATCATTTGTCTTGTAATGTGATGATTTTTAAGATTTAAATGAAATTCTTCTGATCTGAAAGACTTGATGAACCTTGTAAAAAGATTTTATATTTACAAAAAGAATGCTTATTACAAAGCAGATACTGTGCTAGATAACGGTGATTCCCTTTTGCAACAACATACTTCATTTGGGGATTGGAACTAGCTCGAATTCATATTAAAAACAGAAGCTGGAGAAGACTTGAAAGCCTGGACACCAGAATGTAGGAAAATATACCGAAATCTTTCCACTCTTCAGCCCACACCATCCAGCCATTATAGTGAAAGGAAGAATACAAAACCATGAAAGCAAAACATTAAAACCATGGCTAAAACAACAAAATAATAACTGTAATACTCTAGGCATGAATTACATGCCATACTATCACCAGCTACATAATCTTCTCTTTGCTGACCCCAGTTCATCCCACACCCACTCTTTTAGTGGTGCACAGCATTTCCTTTAATAGCTAAGCCACACTGAGTTTTCAGACAGAAAGCTGAAAGCCTTTTATAGCTGCATTCAGGTTGCAACTGGAACTGGCCCTTCCTATAGCTTACCAGATAAAGCAAACCCCCTCCTACTAGAAAGACGTCAGCATAAAGAGACACGTCACACTAGGAAGAAGTGGAGAAAGTGAGAGAGATAAGGGATGAGAAGTGATGACAGCTTAGCCCTTAGGAAATGGATACAACATCTCACTGCCTAAATCAGTGTATATCAAGATGAAGATGGCCAAATGCACATGGCCACCATGTGAAACCAAGAGAGAAGTGCAGAAAGCAGTCTAGGAACAATGCTGACAGTTGAAGAGACACGCAGAGAAAAGCTATTTTCTTTTTCAACTTCTGTGGTTCTCAAGCACCACACTCTTAAAGAATCAAACTGCTGTGCTGATGTGGGGCAATCTTAAGTGACCTCTCCCAGCCATCCCTCCACCTTGCCTTATGTTCAACGAATCATTGTTTAAGGTTCAGATTTGGTGCAACATAAAAAGGGGCTTATAAAGAATATTAGAGACAATCAATGTTCTTGGCATTAAAGTAGATTTGGGGGAATGTACACTTCTCTGCTGGTCTTTGGCTCTGTTACTCTGTTAAATTAATTAAACAAGGAAGCCATTAGACTGAGATGGCTCTAATGCCAAGGCGTTCGAGTTTGGTTTGGTAACAAATCAAAATCTAAGCTTGTAAATCTCAAGGTTAGGAGACTGAAACCTAAGGACAACCAATCACAAGCAGCATTAGGTTTCAAGGTATAGCCAATCAATAATCTCCTTACTTTACTTCTGCCTTTTCTCTATATAAGTTTTTCTCCAGCTCCGTTAGACGGAGTGCTTCTGACCACATCTGGTTTAGCGCTGCCCAATTCAAATCAATTTTTGCTCAAATAAATTCTTAAAATTTTAAAATGCCTCAGTTATATGTTAACTACTCTACAAGCCATTCCTCACTCTTGCCCTTCTCTTCTGAGTGACTGTGGAATGACTGGTACAGGCCGTGTTGCCCAGGCTCCCCTATCAGCTGAGTTCATCCATTCAGTGAGAAGCACTGGCAGAAAATGAGAGGATAGGGGCATGGGAGAGGTCAGGGTGTCTCTCACCCTTTGTCTCTGTCTTGGTCCCCATCTTTGGCTGTAACTACCTCTCCTCCAGAGATCAATCCCTTGGCCCTGGTAACCCTAATCCTTCCCACTGTCTCTAGTTGATGCTAATCTCTGGGTTACCCCATGCCCTCTGATTGGCTTCTCACAATTCTGTCACCTGTGTAACAAATTTTTTGGATTTAGTTTCCTTTATTAAAATGCTTTTAGGGATTTATGTTTCCCTGGTTGTGCCTTCACTGACTCAACCATCTTTTTTTCAGACTTTCTCATATTAAAATCTATATTAATATTTCTGATTAAATCATTTGGTCATATTAGTATTAATTAATTTAACACAAATATAGTTAAATTAAATAGCCAATATATACAATCTAACTATAACTCTAAATAGTTTTGCTACTAGTAAGTACTCGAGGAGAAAAGTTCCACCCATAGTTACGGTGGTGTTAGGTTCCATCTTATCATAGCAACTAGAATAACTTCTGGCTCTAGTAAGTCCTCTGTACATATTTGATTATGACCTTGTCTTATCCATCTCCTTATCCACAGAACCTAATTCAGTGTCCAACTATCAATAAGTATTTGTTGACATGAATTGAATTGACAATAATTCTACTAAACCCATTAATTTCATGCAAATTTACCAGTGGGCAGATGGAAATATTTGAGCACTGTCTCAAGTAGATCATAATTAGTAAGAGCATTGGTTTTATTTCTCCCCAATATACTACCTAAGCCATCCTGTTCATTTTCAGGGATTTTTATTTCAGCTATTGTTGCCAGGATAAAATTTCAATATTCTATGAAAATTATATTGGGTTGCAAAGAGAATTTAGGAACAAAAAAATAGAAGGAATCTTTCCTTTTTAGAATCTGACTTATGTAGTCAAAATACAAAGCCAGTGCCTGCCTCGGGTAAAATTTTAAAGGGGGTGAAGTGTATCTTTCTTCCTCTCCCTTCTTTCATTCCTTCTTCCCAGCAGTCTTCTCCTTTAGTCACCCTCTCTCCAGGTGCTCCCTAATTCAAGATCTCACCTTCTCGGGCTCCCACACCCATTCTGGCTATATCCTTGCTAACTTTGATTACCTCCCAAAAGCCTTCCATTGCCTAGGTTTTTCATTGCCATTGTCTCTCATTCTGTTACTCTCTTAACCTGGGGGCCAGCTGTCTGCACCTCCTAAGAGGTCCTTGAAATTAAAGGGAGATGAGAGGCCATTCAAAATTTCTCTCTTCCAAGTAACAAGTGCTTTTAAGCAGCAGTTTCTGATAGATCTCTCTCTCTCTCCCTCTCTCTCTCTCTCCCCCTCTCTCTCATACATACACACACACACACACACACACACACACACACACACACACACACACACACACACAATCTGGGTTCCATCACCCACCCCTGATGCTACCTTTGTCTCTGTTTGCCTTTGCCATCCTGGAAAGATCAGGATGGCTTTGGGAGAGATACAAATGGACTGCATGAATGCAGACTCTAGTCATGGAATTTATAACTTTGTCCTTGTCACTCCTCCTTCCAAATGTCTCACCTCCAATACTCACATAGAGCCAGCTGCTTCAAGTTGCAGACAACATCATTTTTTTAAACTACAGTGCCAGGCAATCATGGTTTACAAACTATTATGAAGTATACAAACTCACCTGACTCAGCTAGATCGGATAAGCTACAACTCTACAGACTCAGCGTGTTAAGTTGCTTAAAGCACTGTGCCAACTCTTCAAAGCCTTCTCTATTTCACTTTCTAGACAGGGCAGTAGATTTTCTAACCAAATCATTTGGACTGTTCTCTTTTCTTTTCAGTACAATCTTAATTCCTCTATTCCAATATGAAACCATCTATTTCAGATTATTCTTAATAATAAGAACCTCTGGTTCTTCAGAGCACTAGGAAACTGAGAGCCAGGGGAACCATACATTCATGCCAGATGGGCATATGGGCATCTCCTGAGCACTAGTACAAGACCCAGGCCTTTTTCTCAAGTAGGTGCAGTCTAGTGGGCAGACACATGCTTAGCCAGCTATATTATAAAATGATGGATGCTACTGTTTTAATATATATAGATGGATAAAGATAGAAGTATATTTCTATTTTTATATCTATTTACTCATCTATCTAACTGCCTAGAAAGTAATTAGTTCTTCCTAAAGAATTACAGGAAGATGGCATTTAAAATGGGGCATGAAGAATAAATTAAACGTCACCAGTCAGAAAAAGCAGTCAGGTTATTACACAAGAAGGAACACTGTGAGAAATGGCTTGGAGATACAGACAAAAATGACTTATGCAGGTAAGCAGAAGCCATCTGGTATGGAAGGACAGGAATGAAAGAATGAGAAAAGATGATGTTGAAAAGGTATGAGTGGGGAATAAAATGTTAAAAAACAAAACACATGGACTTTCCTTTGTAAGCATTTCCATGAGACTAAATTCAGGGAGATCAGATGGGAAGACATCACTGTTCATAATGAGACATGATGACAATTGTGGCTGTAGGGCTAAAAAGGAAAAAATAGATTTGATGTTCTTTTGGGAGGGAGAAGCTCCAAAAGCTGGTGACCAATGTGTTGTGTAGTTTAAAGCAGAAGAATGAGAACCTCAAAATACTTCCACAGTTGCAAGTTTTCGTGACTGAACGGAAGAGTATTATTAACTTAGATTGGGCACTCTAGCCAAAAGGCAGATATATGGGCAGGGGTAATGTTTAGATGTGCTATTTAGAGAAGGAAATTTAGAGAAGTTTCCACCAAGAAGTTAGAAATCTGGGTGGGTGTTTCTATTAGAAAATCAAAGGTCATTAGAAATTACTGTTGAGATGTATGCTAGTGAGTCATGTATGCTAGTGTTTTTCCGGGGTTAAAGCTATAGGAAGTCTGGAGCTGAGTGGGAAGAAGGCTGAGCAGGAAAACTTCAGCAGCATCTACTTTTTTTTTTTTTTTAATTCATTTATTTTAGCTATTTATTTTTGACTGACTTGGGTCTTCGTTGCTGCGTGCGGGCTTTCTCTAGTTGCGGAGAGCGGGGGCTGCTCTTCGTTGCAGTGGGTGGGCTTCTCACTGCGGTGGCTTCTCTTGTCACGGAGCACGGACTCTAGACACGGGGCTTCAGTAGCTGTGGCTCCCGGGCTCTAGAGCGCAGGATCAGTAGTTGTGGCGCACGGGCTTAGCTGCTCGGCGGTATGTGGGATCTTCCCAGACCAGGGCTCGAACCCATGTCCCCTGCATTGGCAGGCGGATTCCCAACCACGGCACCACCAGGGAAGCCCAGCATCTACTTTTCCGAGATACAAGGTTAACTTGTTCTTACATATTTTAAACTCAACCCAGTTGTCACTTCTTTCAAGATGCCTTTCCTGATGCTCAATCCCACTGGTTATCTGTGCTTTCCCTCTGCCTCCAATCATACCCCATTTGCACTATCATTACCCTTAACTTGCTATATTATGTTGATTCATTTGCCTTATTTCATCTCCATTGACATACAGTTTCCTTAAAGCTGGGACTGTGTCTTCACAATTTTGTAGTGCCAGAACATATCACAATTCTTAGCATAGAGTAGAAATCTAATGCATGTCTACTAGAATAAGTGAATGAAGGGATGAGTGAATGAATGAATAAAATGAAAAACAGTGAGAAAGAGAATTATCAGAAAGATGAGTTGAAGGCAAGTCAAAGTTTCAAGAAGGCTAATAGTGTGAAATGCTGTAGAGCAATCAAGTCGAGTGAGATCAGGAGAGGGATGTGGTTAACCTAGGCAAGAAATATTTAATTGGATGCTTGGCTTTGTTTAAAGAAAATTATTTCAGGGAGCAGAGATCAGAATTCCATTCTTTGAAGAATGTATGGAAGGGAGGAAGTGGTTCCAGCAACCATTGACTATACTCAGAAAAATTTAGAAAATTAAGGGAAAGTGAGGGTATGGATGTTGATACTGGGTGACAGGGATTATATTTTTGGAACGAGGAATTTTGGAAAAAATGATAAAGATTTCCATGTGAGGGAAACTGAAAAAGTGTGTATAAGGAATGAGGAGTGAGGCATATGGTAATAGAATCATCAAGAATGAGGAGAAATACACCTTATATTTTTACTGTTGTTCATAGTCTCTCTCTCTCTCTCTCTCTCTCTCTCACACACACACACACACACACACACACACACACACACTCACACACACACACAGAGCTAAAGGCATAGCAGGTATTTTCTAACTACTTGTTGAGCAACTAATGAGAAGTTTAACACTTATTAAATGCCAGGCATTTATTATGAGAGTGAGAACAGTTTTCTACTGATACTCTGACATTTTGGGAAGCCTCAACCACGCTACTGGGAGAAGGGAAATATTCACAGTTATATATAGGAACTTCAGTAAAGGATATTCTAAAAACTATTTCTGGCAAGCTGTAAGAGGGGGTTTTTCAGCCACATGCTCAAGCTGAGCACAGCATCATCTGGGTATTGTTCCTCTAAGTACGGAAATGTGGAATGTGTTATCCCCAATTAAGAGTCTGATGCATCATATCTCGTTTCCAAATGACAGTGGATTTTTCAGAGGAAAATAATTGTGACATTCTCACTTACTGTCCAATGTGGTTTATTGAAGACAAAGTCCAGCCTTCTGGCCTTGCTTCTCTGTAGCGGCAAGACAATCAGCTGATGACCCCAAACAGGTGACAAAACCCCATTGGCTTCAAATATTATTTGTCATGAAATCACCCAGTCCCCTTTAAAGTCTGCCAGAAGACTTGATTCCGTGGCCTTCTGCAGCGGTGAATTCAACAGGTTAACTCTATATCTTGTGAAAAGTGTTCATCTGTTCTAAATTTACCACCCGCTAATGCCGTGGGGTGACCCTTTGTTCTCCTGTGAAGCAACCAAGGAAAAGCAAGGAAGTCAGCAGCACAGCTCAGGTAAGACTGGTGCTGCAGTGTTTTCCCTTTTCTTGTTCCTCTTCTATTTGTAGGTAAATAAGCATCCAAGCTGCTGTCTATATAATTCAGTCCAGGCTCCCACCACCTTGTCAAACTCTTCAAGGGAAACATTATTGCCTTAATTGCTTAAACCCAATTTGCAAAATATGGAGTTCTGACAGTCACAAAAACAGGGATGCAAAAAGGAGATTAACAAGTGAGGTGCGCGCTCAGCCAAGCCTGTACAGTTTAGAAACGAGAGCAGAGGAGAATTCATTGGATGGGTGGGTTCACTGTTTCATCTGCTCTCTGGCCCTCCCTCCTGCACCTCCTTCTCTCCATCCCACCTTCAGGTTTGTTTGTTTTTCATTTGCATGCATTGACTCCTAGCTTGTGCCTAGACTGTTAATTGCCATTCCCAGCAGAGCCTCCTTCAAGCCCTGGTAAAGCTCAGGCAGCACCAGCCAGCACAGATTAAAAACAGCCTGGCCTCTTTATACCAAGCTCATCCAAACGTTCAAAATGCTAACACTTCTTGGGAAGGCAGGGACTGTGTCTTCCTCATTTTTTGTGTGGTAGTGTCTTTTCAGAAAACTAAATTAATTTCTCTTTGGAAGAGTCATGGACAATCAACTCCTCTCTGTGATTCCCATCAGGACCCTCCTCTGCGTGCCCCCATTCCCCAAGGTGGAAGTCTGTGCCATTCTCTTCTTGGAGCACTTCAGTGGCTCCCTGTTGTCTATAGGTTAACAGACCCTTTAAAATGGCTTCTAATCTAGATCCAGTCACCCCACATTACTTTTGTGAAAGGAAAATTTTCCATTGACTAAAGCACTTGCCCAGGAGATATAGAAACTGAACGCTGCTTTATTGCAACTCATCTAACCAGCTGGAACTGTTAAAGCACCGTGAACTTTGAGACTACTTTCCTCCAATCCCCAGAGCCTTACCAGGCCAAACTGAAGACTCATTCCTGACCAATGAAAAGTGGAACTTATTTTAACCAAATGTGTAGAGAGGCCAAGGCACTCATTCTACCCTATCCAGGGTCCTAACTTTTCATCCTCAATTAGCATAAACACCATGAATTCCCACCTTCCATTACTTATAAACATGTAACATTTCCCTTCAGTGAACTACTCAGTGAATTTCTTCACTGTTGCCTAGCAAGTCAATAAACTCACCTCCTTCCCCGAGGCCTTTGATTATTCTCTGACACTTGTTAATTCTGTGTTTGCCCTAGCCTCCATCTCTTTATTAAGTATCACTTCAGTCAAGACTACCCTGGTCCCACCCATCCACATCCTTTCCTTGGCTCATTCCTAACCCATACTGAATACTAGTTCCAGTAACTCCTGCTCCAGATAGCCTCTCCTACCCCAAAATAAACTCCCCTAGATGCTGCCACTTTTTCCTCCTGCCCTGGAAGTCCCCATCTCTTTGCAAGTTAAGCATCCAAGCCCCAATCATTGTGTGCAAACACCACTAAAGTTACCTGAGGAGATATATAGAAATGTGTTCTTTGTACTAAAGTATACAAACACAATTGATTTTTGTATATTGATTTTGTATCCAACCACTTTTCTAACTATTTTTTGGTTCTCATAATGTATAAATCCTCTTGTTTTATGTAGACAATCATATTTTCTTCAAATAATAAAAGCTTTTTTTCTTGCTTTCCAATCTTCATGCCTTTTATTCTCTTTCTGGTCTTACTGTACTATGAAACTTTCAGTGTGAGGTTGTGATATTAGGAATCTGTCTCATTACTGACTTCAAGGCAATACTTAACTTCACCATTAAGTATTTTGCTATATTTTTAGTAGATTTCCTTTATGAGGTTAAAAAGTTCCTTTTAATCCTACTTTACAAAATGTATTATGACATTTTTTTTCTCAATTATTTTTATATAAATACCTCTTCAAATTCTACTTTATTTTTAGAAGCATGTGTATTTGTATTTGTTTTTTCCCCATGCATATAGTTTTCCAATTTTTTCCATACAGGTCGGATTAAGGCAGTAAGGTTCAAACTGAGCTGTCTTCTGCATACACTGTGGCTTCAGTGTGTGTATATGTTCAAATGTGTTTGTGGGGAGTGGACTTTAATTGTGGAGAACTACGAAGAGTTCAGGTGGAGCCCAAGGAAAAGCAAACAGGATCAATGAGCTGGTATTTAGTCCTTAGTCTAGAGTCTCAAACTGAATAAACAGATTAGGGGATTTTATTTTTTGACCACTCACTTAACAGGAAACTGTTTAGAAATAAATAATATGAATCTGGCTTTAGCGTCACATGTTTTATGTATGATGATGATGATGATGGTGATGATGATGGTGATGATGATGGTCATCATCATCATTTGGAAACATAAATACAAAGAATAGACCAGTAGTATTGAAAACTTCTAATAGTGAGTGACTGAATGTAAAGTCCGAGACAGATTATCAAAAAGCAATAACCAAGATTATATTAAGCTAGATTGACTTTACACTCAGCCAACCACAAAACGTGGGAAAGCCAAGGGCTCTTAGGGTATTTAAAATATATACTCAGAATCTGAAAAGAGGATAGATAATGTGGGCTGATCCATTATTCACAGCTTAAATTTGGTAGTGGGCAGCAATGTGCTGATTTTATGTGTATATGCCTGAGTTCTTATTAGATGTCCTAGATTTGGGCCCGGGACTTAAAAGAACTAGTCAATCTGGCAAAACAATGACAAGTAATTTGGGGTCTGAATTTATCTTGAGGGAAGAGGTCCATATCACTGTTTGTTTAATGAGGATTCTGCCATCTACCAGCCCTTATTTTCAGACATAAACAAAATGTGAGGGATAAGGGGAGAGAGATCAGAGCAGGACACCTTGGTGTTATGGGTTAAAATTTGTGTCAGTATTCTGAATTTGCTTCCTCACATGTAATAGAAGAGAGAAGTCAGGTTACAATTGGATTCTGATTGTGATAAAGACTATGAAAAGAATGCCAAGGAAGGAGGCTTTTACCCAATCCAGTGACGCAGAATTTTATTGCTTGACACAGTTTGTTGAGCAGCCATGAGGCAATTCACAGTTTAGTACTTCTGGGGAGTAATGAACCGTGTGTGCTGTGCTATCAAATAAATGGAAGTCGGAATTGAAAGAATGCTTATGATCAGCCAATCGGAAAGATGCACAAAGTTCAGTTTTAGGTGCAAAATGATTCAGGAGTGATGAGAAAGTTACCAGTTACCCTCTGAGCAAATTTTAAAGATTCTAAAGGTAAAGGTTCTCTTTCCATTTATGGCAATACCAAAATATTTCCTGATAAAAATCAGAACAGAAGGAAAAGCCAATTTTAAACAGCACAGAGAAGGAAGTAATTGAGAAACGAATCCATCCAGGCTGACATTTTTCTAAGCATATTAACGATGCAATTTCACATTTACCATTTATCCTATTAAGGCAGAGATTTAATTTAGAGAATTTTGTTTAGAGACAAAATAAAACTTCAAAGGAACTACAGAAGTAAAATTAACTTCAAAGACACCCTTCTGGGTTGATTAGATACTACAAGTGTTTACTTAAGCATTTAATAACCATCTAATGTTTAAAGCTTATAAAAATCATGGAAACGGGCTTTGGAGTTGCAAGTGTAAGTAAGTGCTAGTTCCTTGTAGCATTCTTCCCTCTTCATCATTTGGGCGAGTGTAACCCTGGGTAGATATACTGGGGAGCAGTAGGTTGCAGGGAACCTATTTTGTCCCTTTAAGCAGCAACTTCTGCTACTTTCCTGCACTAACAGTGAACCTGTATGAAAATGTAAAGATTTTAAGTCTTCATCAGTAAGCCAGAAGTAATATGAGAATTTTCAGTGTATCACTTTGTAATCTGTGTATTTTTAAACTATAGTCACAGATTCTGAAGGTTCACTGTCTATTACCAATTCTCTTCTTAGAAGAACTGTGGGACATTAATTTTAAAGCACAGAAACTTCACACTGAAAAACAAATGTTAACATTATTGATAGATCAAGGGCTGTAAATTTTAAACATATGAACTTATTACTAAACTCTTAATGGAGTCATTGGCAAGTTAGTATTCAAAATAAAGTTGTTTGCTTTCTGAAAAGCAAAATATACTGTTATAAAAAGGAAAAAAAAAAATAAAGCAACAAACCCCCAAGTAAATAATTCTGAGGGTAGCCCTGGTCAACTGTGGGATGTTCTCCAACATCCATTCTCCTTTTCATCTGTGACTGAGTTTAAGCTGGTTTCTGGTCATTCAAGGAAGACTCTATTCCCTAGTCTTCCTTACAGTCAATGCAACCATGAGGCCAAATTCTGGTTAATGCAATGTGAGTGAAGGTGATATATACCACTTCCAAGTTTGCGCTTTAAATTATTGAACATGCACTGCTTTGGCACCTTGCCAAGAGCCTGCTGCTGCAAGAAGGCAAGAAGGGGAAACATTTCCTGGACCAGAGAGATGGAAGCAACTTATTAAACATGCAAAATCACCCTCATCAAGACTGCCTACTTCTGAGCTGTTACCTGGGAGAGATGACCTTCTATTGCATTTCTGCCACTGTTTTTTGTTTGTTTGCTTTTTGTTCTTTTTTCCTGGTATATTTGTTACAGACTCTTAGCCTGAACCCTAACTAATTCAGTTACCAACCAACCAGAGAGGGAGTTTAATTAGAGGACCCTTCGAGCTGACTTTGAGGGAGATGATGGGTGTGAATTGTCCAGGAGTGGGTATGCCTGTGCAGTGGTACAGTGATCAGGGTAAACCATGGTTGGTGGAGATAACTGAGTGGATTAAAGCTAAAAGGGTTCACTAAGAAAGTGATAAATAACAACAGAGTTGTCTTTTAGTTGCTGAATGGATAAATTAACTGGGGTACATCTAGACAATGGAATATCATTTGGCACTAAAGGGAAATGAGCTATCAAGTCATGAAAATACATGGAAGAACCTTAAATGAATATTACTAAGTGAAAGAAACCAATCTGAAAAGGCTACATACTGTATGAATCCAACTATATAATATTCTAGAAAAGGCAAAATTATGGAGACAGGAAAAAGATCAGTAGTTGCCAGGGCTGGCAGAGGAGAATGGACAGAAGAGAACAGAGGAAACTGAAGGCAGTGAAAATAGTTTGTATACTATAATGATGAACATATGTCATTATACATTTGTCTAAACTCATAAAAAGTACACCAAGAGTGAACCTTAAGGTAAACTATGGACTTTGGGTGATTATGTGTCAATGTAAGTTCATCGATTTTAACAGATGTACCACTATAGTGGGGGATGTCGATAATCGGGGAAGCCATGCATGTGTGCGGACAGGGGGTACATGGGAAACCTCTGTACCTCTCAGTTTTGCTGTCAACCGAAAACTGCTCTAAAAAAGTCTTAAGAAGCTCCAATGTTCACTTAAATTCAGTGATTTTTATATGTAAATTACACCTCAATAAAGCTGTTTATAAAAACAAACAAGAACTAGTCCAGAAGATGGCAGAGGGATAAGACATGGAGATCACCTTCCTCCCCACAAATACATCAAAAATACATCTACACGTGGAACAACCCCTACAGAACACCTACTGAACGCTGGCGGAAGACCTCAGACCTCCCAAAAGGCAAGAAAATCCCCACATACCTGGGAAGGGCAACAGAAAAAAGAAAAAACAGAGACAAAAGAATAGGGATGGGACCTGCCCCTTTGGGAGGGAGCTGTGAAGGAGGAACAGTTTCCACACACTAGGAAGCCCCTTCACTGGTGGAGACAGGGAGTGGGTGGGGGGAAGCTTCGGAACCATGAAGGAGAGCGTAGCAACAGGGGTGCAGAGGGCAAAGCGGAGAGGTTCCCACACAGAGCATCGGTGCTGACCAGCACTCACCAGTCCGAGAGGCTTGTCTGCTCACCTACCAGGGCAGGTGGGGGCTGGGAGCTGAGGCTTGGGTTTGGAGTTCAGATCCCAGGGAGAGGACTGGGGTTGGCTGCGTGAACACAGCCTGAAGGGGGCTAGTGCGCCACAGCTAGCCGGGAGGGAGTCCGGGAAAAAGTCTGGAACTGCCTAGGAGGCAAGAGGCTCTTGTTTTGGGGTGCATTTGGAGAGGGGTTTCCTTCCCTGTCTGCCCACAGAAGGCAGAGCACCACTTAAATGAGCTCCAGAGATGGGTGTGAGCCGCAACTATCATTTCGGACACCAGAGAAGGGCATGAAACGCTAATGCAGCTGCTGCAGCCACCAAGAAGCCTGTGAGCAAGCACAGGTCACAATCCACACCCCTGCCCCGGGGAGCCTGTGCAGCCTGTCACTGCCAGGGTCCCGTGATGCAGGGACAACTTCCCCAGGAGAACCACATGGCGTGCCTCAGGCTGTTGCAACGTCATGCTGCCTCTGCCGCAGCAGGCTCGCCTTACATTCCAATTATGACTACCAAATCCCTCCCTCCCCCAGCATGAGTGAGCAAGAGCCCCCTAATCAGCCACTGCTTTACCCCGTCCTGTCTGGGTGGGAACAGAAGCCTGAGGGCAAGCTACGTGCAGAGGTGGGGCCAAAACCAAAGCTGAACCCCAGGAGCTGTGTGAACAAAGAAGATAAAAGGAAATTTCTCCCAGCAGCCTCAGGAGCAGTGGATTAAATCCCCACAATCAACTTGAGGTACCATGCATCTGTGGAATACCTGAATAAACAACAAATCAACACAAAATTGAGGCGGTGGACTTTGGGAGCAACTGTAGACTTGGGGTTTGCTGTCTGTGACTGACTCGTTTCTGATTTTTATGTTTATCTTAGTACAGTTTTTAGTGCTTGTTATCATTCATGGATTTGTTTATTGGTTTGGTTGCTCTCTTCTTTTTTATTACTTTTTAATTTTTTTAATAATTTTTTAAACTTTTAAATTTTAATTATTTTTTTTCTTTCTTTTTTTCTCCCTTTTCTTCTGAGCCATGAGGCTGATAGGATCGTGATGCTCCAGCCTGGTGTCAGGCCTGAGCCTCTGAAGTGGGAGAGCAGAGTTCAGGACATTGGACCACCAGAGACCTCCCGGCCCCATGTAATATCAATGGGTGAGAGCTCTCCCAGAGATCTCCATCTCAGTGCTAAGACCCAGCTCCACCCAACGGCCAAGAAGCTTCAGTGCTGGGTGCCCCAGGACAAACAATTAGCAAGAGAGAACACAACTCCACCCATTAGCAGAGAGGCTGCCCAAAATCACACTAAGTTCACAGACACTCCAAAACACACCACCGAATGCAGCTCTGCCCACCAGAAAGACAAGATCCAGGCCCACCTACCAGAACACAGGAACCAGTCCCCTCCACCAGGAAGCCTACACAAGTCACTGAACCAACCTTACCCACTGGGGGCAGACACCAAAATCAACAGGAACTATGAACCTGCAGCCTGAGAAAAGGAGACCCCAAACACAGTAAGTTAAGCAAAATGGGAAGACAGAGAAATATGCAGCAGAAGAAGGAGTAATGTAAAAACTCACCAGACCAAACAAATGAAGAGGAAATAGGCAGTCTACCTGAAAAAGAATTCAGAGTAATGACAGTAAAGATGATCCAAAATCTTGGAAATAGAAAGGAGAAAACACAAGAAATGTTTAACAAGGACCTAGAAGAACTAAAGAGCAAACAAACAATGATGAAAAACACACTAAATGAAATTAAAAATTCTCTAGAAGGAATCAATAGCAGAATAACTGAGGCAGAAGAACGGATAAGTGACCTGGAAGATAAAAGAGTGGAAATCACTACCACAGAGCAGAATAAAGAAAAAAGAATGAAAAGATTTGAGGACAGTCTCAGAGACCTCTGGGACAACATTAAACACACCAACATTCGAATTATAGAGGTCCCAGAGAAGAAGAGAAAAAGAAAGTATCTGAGAAAATATTTGAAGAGATTACAGTTGAAAATTTCCCTAACATGGGAAAGGAAATGGTCAATCAAGTCCAGGAAGTGCAGAGAGTCCCATACAGGATAAATCCAAGGAGAAACACGCCAAGACACATAATAATCAAACTATCAAAAATTAAATACAAAGAAAAAATATTAAAAGAAGCAAGGGAAGAGCAACAAATAACATACAAGGGAATCCCCATAAGGTTAACATCTGATCTTTCAGCAGAAAGTCTGCAAGCCAGAAGGGAGTGGCAGGACATATTGAAAGTGATGAAAGGGAAAAACCTACAACCAAGATTACTCTACCCAGCAAGGATCTCATTCAGATTCGACAGAGAAGTTAAAACCTTTACAGACAAGCAAAAGTTAAGAGAATTCGGCAGCACCAAAACCAGCTTTACAACAAATGCTAAAGGAATGTCTCTAGGCAGGAAACACAAGAGAAGGAAAAGACCTACAAAAACAAACCCAAAACAATTAAGAAAATGGTAATAGGAACAAACATATTGATAATTACCTTAAATGTAAATGGATTAAATGTTCTAACCAAAAGACACAGACTGGCTGAATGGATACAAAAACAAGACCCATATATATGCTGTCTATAAGAGACCCACTTCAGACCTAGGGACACATACAGACTGAAAGTGAGGAGATGGAAAAAGATATTCCATGCAAATGCAAATCAAAAGAAAGCTGGACTAGCATTTCTCATATCAGGCAAAATAGCCTTTAAGATAAAGACTATTACAAGAAACAAAGAAGGACACCACATAAAGATGAAGGGATCAATCCAAGAGGAAGATATAACAATTATAAATATTAATGCACCCAAAATAGGAGCACCTCAATACATAAGGAAAATGCTAACAGCCATAAAAGGGGAAATTGACAGTAACACAATCATAGTAGGGGACTTTAACACCCCACTTTCACCAATGGACAGATCATCCAAAATGAAAATGAATAAGGAAACACAAGCTTTAAATGACACATTAAACAAGATGGACTTAATTGATATTTATAGGACATTCCATCCAAAAACAACAGAATACACTTTCTTCTCAAGTGCTTGTGGAACATTCTCCAGGATAGATCCTACCTTGGGTCACAAATCAAGCCTTGGTAAATTTCAGAAAATTGAAATCATTTTCCAACCACAATGCTATGAGACCAGATATCAATTACAGGAAAAAAACTGTAAAAAATACAAACACATGGATGCTAAATGATACGCTACTAAATAACCAAGAGATCACTGAAGAAATCAAAGAGAAAATCAAAAAATACCTAGAAACAAATGACAATGAAATCACGATGACCCAAGACCTACGGGATTCAGCAAAAGCAGTTCTAAGAGGGAAGTTTATAGCAATACAATCCTACCTCAAGAAACAAGAAACATCTCAAATAAACAACCTAACCTTACACCTAAAGCAATTAGAGAAAGAAGAACAAAAACCCCCCAAAGTTAGCAGAAGGAAAGAACTCATAAAGATCAGATCAGAAATAAATGAAAAAGAAATGAAGGAAACAATAGCAAAGATCAATAAAAGTAAAAGCTGGTTCTTTGAGAAGATAAACAAAATTGATAAACCATTAGCCAGACTCAGCACGAAAAAAAGGGAGAAGATTCAAATCAACAGAATTAGAAATGAGAAAGGAGAAGTAACAACTGACACTGCAGAAATACAAAGAATCATGAGGGATTACTACAAGCAACTATATGCCAATAAAATGGACAACCTAGAAGAAATGGACAAATTCTTAGAAAAGCACAACCTTCTGAGACTGAACCAGGAAGAAACAGAAAATATAAACAGACCAATCACAAGCACTGAAATTGAAACTGTGATTAAAAATCTTCCAACAACAACAACAACAAAAAATCTTCCAACAAACAAAAGCCCAGGACCAGATGGCTTCACTGGCGAATTCTATCAAACATTTAGAGAAGAGCTAACACCTATCCTTCTCAAACTCTTCCAAAATATAGCAGAGGGAGGAACACTTCTAAACTCATTCTATAAGGCCACCATCACCCTGATACCAAAACCAGACTAAGATGTCACAAAAAAAGAAAACAACAGGCTAATATCACTGATGAACATAGATGCAAAAATCCTCAACAAAATACTAGCAAACAGAATCCAACAGCACATTAAAAGGATCATACACCATGATCAAGTGGGGTTTATCCCAGGAATACAAGGATTCTTCAATATATGCAACTTAATTAATGTGATACACCATATTAACACACTGAAGGATAAAAACCATATGATGATCTCAATAGATACAGAAAAAGCTTGCAACAAAATTCAACACCGATCTTTGATACAAACTCTCCAGAAAATAGGCATAGAGGGAACTTACCTCGACATAGTAAAGGCCATATATGACAAACCCACAGCCAACATCATTCTCAGTGGTGAAAAACTGAAAGAATTTCCTCTAAGATCAGGAACAAGACAAAGATGCCCTCTCTCAGCAGTATTATTCGACGTAATTATGGAAGTTTTAGCCACAGCAATCAGAGAAGAAACAGAAATAAAAGGAATCCAAATCAGAAAAGAAGAAGTAAAGCTGTCACTGTTTGCAGATGAAATGATACTATACATAAAGAATCCTAAAGTTGCTACCAGAAAACTACTAGAGCTAATCAATGAGTTTGGTAAAGTAGCAGGATACAAAATTTTTTTTTTTTTTTACGTGTGGCTAATTTTATTTTACTTACTTATTTTTTTAACATCATCATTGGAGTATAATTATTTTACAATGGTGTGTTAGTTTGTGCTGTAATCAAAGTGAATATGTATACATATATCCCTGTATCCCCTCCCTCTTTCATATCCCTCCCACCCTCCCTATCCTCTACGGGGACACAATGCACCAAGCTAATCTCCCTGTGCTATGCAGCTGCTTCCCACTAGCTATCTATTTTACATTTGGTAGTGTATATATGTCAATGGTACTCTCTCACTTCATCCCAGCTTACCCTTCCCCCTCCCCGTGTCCTCAAGTCCATTCTCTATGTCTGCGTCTTTATTCCTGTCCTGCCCGTAGGTTCTTCAGAACCACTTTTTTTTTTTTTTTTTTTTTTTTTTTAGATTCCATATATATGTGTTAGTGTATGGTATTTCTTTTTCTCTTTTGGACTTACTTCACTCTGTATGACAGTCTCTAGGTCCATCCACCTCACTGCAAATAACTCAATTTCATTTCTTTTATGGCTGAGTTATATTCCATTGTATATATGTGCCAAATCTTCTTTATCCATTAATCTGTTGATGGTCACTTAGGTTGCTTACATATCCTGGCTATTGTAAATAGTGCTGCAATGAACACTGTGGTACATGACTCTTTCTGAACTATGGTTTTCTCAGGGTATATGCCCAGTAGTGGAATTGTTGGGTCATATGGTAGTTCTGTTTTTAGTTTTTTAAAGAACCTCCATACTGTTCTCCATAATGGCTGTATCAATTTATATTCCCACCAACAATTCAAGAAGGGACCCTTTTCTCCACACCCTCTCCAGCATTTATTGTTTGTAGATTTTTTGATGATGGACATTCTGACTGGTGTGAGGTGATATCTCATTGTAGTTTTGATTTGCATTTCTCTAATGATTAGTGATGTTGAGCATCCTTTCATGTGTTTGTTGGCAATCTGTATATCTTCTTTGGGGAAATGTCTATTAAGGTCTTCTGCCCATTTTTGGATTGGGTTGTTTGTTTTTCTGATATTGAGCTGCAGGAGGTGCTTGTATATTTTGGAGATTAATCCTTTGTCAGTTGCTTCACTTGCAAATATTTTCTCCCATTCTGAGGGTTGTCTTTTCCTCTTGTTTATAGTTTCCTTTGTTGTGCAAAAGCTTTTAAGTTTCATTAGGTCCCATTTGTTTATTTTTGTTTTTATTTCCATCTCTCTATGAGGTGGGTCAAAAAGGATCTTGCTGTGATTTATGTCAGAGTGTTCTGCCTATATTTTCCTCTAAGAGTTTTATAATGTCTGGCCTTATATTTAGGTCTTTAATCCATTTTGAGTTTATTTTTGTGTATGGTGTTAGGGAGTGTTCTAATTTCATTCTTTCACATGTAGCTGTCCAGTTTCAGGATACAAAATTAATGCACAGAAATCTCCTGCATTCCTATACTATAATGATGAAAAATCTGAAAGAGAAGTTAAGGAAACACTCCCATTTACCACTGCAACAAAAAGAATAAAATACCTAGGAAGAAACCTACCTAAAGAGACAAAAGGCGTGTATGCAGAAAACTATGAGACACTGACGAAAGAAACTAAAGATGCTACAAACAGATGGAGAGATATACCATGTTCTTGGATTGGAAGAATCAACACTGTGAAAATGATTATACTACCCAAAGCAACCTACATATTCAATGAAATCCCTATCAAACTACCAATGGCATTTTTCACAGAACTAGAACAAAAATTTGCACAATTTGTATGGAAACACAAAAGAATCCCAAATAGCCAAAGCAATCTTGAGAAAGAAAAAAGGAGCTTAAGGAATCAGGCTCCCTGACTTCAGAGTATACTACAAACCTACAGTAATCAAGACAGTTTGGTACTGGCACAAAAACAGAAATATAGACCAATGGACCAGGATAGAAAGCCCAGAGATAAACCCACGCACATATGGTTACCTTATCTTTGATAAAGGAGGCAAGAATATACAGTGGAGAAAAGACAGCCTCTTCGATAAGTGTTGCTGGGAAAACTGGACAGCTACATGTAAGAGAATGAAATTAGAAAACTTCCTAACACCATATACAGAAATAAACTCAAAATTTATTAAAGACCTAAATGTAAGGCCAGACACTATAAAACTCCTAGAGGAAAACATAGGAAGAACACACCTTGACATAAATCACAGCAAGATCCTTTTTGACCCACCTCATAGAGAGATGGAAATAAAACAAAAATAAACAAATGGGACCTAATGAAACTTAAAAGCTTTTGCACAGAAAAGGAAACCATAAACAAGACATAAAGACAACCCTCAGAATGGGAGAAAATATTTGCAAATGAAGCAACTGACAAAGGATTAATCTCCAAAATATACAAGCACTTCATGCAGCTCCATATCCGAAAAACAGACAACCCAATCCAAAGATGGGCAGAAGATCTAAATAGACATTTCTCCAAAGAAGATATACGGATTGCCAACAAACACAGGAAAGGATGCTCAACATCACTAATCGTTAGAGAAACGCAAATCAAAAATACAATGAGGTATCATCTCACACCGGTCAGAATGGCCATCATCAAAAAATCTACAAACTATAAATGCTGGAGAGGGTGTGGAGAAAAGGGAACCCTCTTGCCCTGTTGGTGGGAATGTAAAGTGATACAGCCACTATGGAGTACAGTATGGAGGTTCATTAAAAAACTAAAAATAGAACTACCATATGACCCAGCAATCCCACTACTGGGCATATACCCTGAGAAAACCATAATTCAAAAAGAGTCATGTGGGGCTTCCCTGGTGGTGCAGCGGTTAAGAATCTGTCTGCCTATGCAAGGGACACGTGTTCGAGCACTGGTCCAGGAAGATCCCACATGCCGCAGAGCAACTAAGCCTGTGCTCCACAACTACTTAGCCTGTGCTCTAGAGTGGCGAGCCACAACTACTGAGCCTGCTTGCTACGACTACTGAAGCCCGTGTGCCTAGAGCCTGTGCTCCACAACAAGAAAGGCCACTGCAATGAGAAGCCCACACACTGCAATGAAGATTAGCCCCTGCTTGCCTCAACTAGAGAAAGCCCACATGCAGCAATGAAGACCCAACGCACCCAAAAATTTAAAAAAAAAAAAAAAAAGTCATGTATCACAATGTTCATTGCAACACTATTTATAATAGCCAGGACATGGAAGTGTGCGTCAACAGATGAATGGATAAAGAAGATGTGGCACATATACACAATGGAATATTATTTAGCCATAAAAAGAAATGAAATTGAGTTATTTGTAGTGAGGTGGATGGACCTAGAGTCTGTCATACAGAGTGAAGTAAGTCAGAAAGAGAAAAACAAATACCGTATGCTAACACATATATATGGAAACTAAAAAAAAAAAAAAAAAAAAAGGTTCTGATGAACCTAGGGGCAGGACAGGAATAACGATGCAGATGTAGAGAATGGACTTGAGGACGGGGGAGGGGGAAGGGTAAGCTGGGACGAAGTGAGAGAGTAACTTTGACATATATACACTACTAAATGTAAAATAGATAGCTAGTGGGTAGCAGCTGCATTGCATGGGGAGATCAGCTTGGTGAGATGCAAGAGTGAGGGGATATGGGGATATATGTATACATATAGCTGATACACTTTGTTACATAGCAGAAACTAACACAACATTGTGAAGCAATTATACTCCAATAAAGATGTTAAATTTTTTTTAATTTAAAGAAAAACAAACAAAAAATGTAAAATAAGGAAAATGGCGAATAAGAAGGTTCAAATATTGAAGAATCACAGTCATTTAGCATTGCAGATGATCCAAGAGGTCATGTGGTCTATTTCCCTTCTCTATAACTGAATATGTCCTACAAAATGTGGAATACGTATCCATGCACTAGTTTCTTGTACAGGAAAGTCACTACCTCACGAAGATGCTCATCCCTTTTATACAGATAAAACATTAGAAAATTCTTCCTTAGATGAATCTGAACTCCAACTAACCTACTAATCTCCAGTCAGTGGTTTAAGTTTTATTTTTGTAAGTGACAAAAAAAAGAGTTTAATCCTCCTAATATGTAACATTCCTTTAAATCTTAGTTTGTCATGTCTTCCTTTAGCTTCTCTATTTTGAAATATACTCCCTCAGGGTTTTAAATTTGTCCCTTACCTCCCATGACATCCAGGTCCATTGCCATCTGGATCAGCCTGTAATGGATCTTCTTCAGTTTGCTGATGTTCTTTAAATGTGCCTAGAATTGAATGTGCTACTCTAGGTATGCTCTGATGAGGACAGAGAAGAAAAGTGACATTCACTTCCCTTGTTTTGGGCACTGTACATCTTGTAACAGAGCATAGGATCAAATTATGTTTTTTTCTTTTTTTTTTTCTGGTAGCCCTGCTTTATTATCTAAAACCAATTACTCTTTCATCTTGTCTGAGATGGCATGAGCATGGGAGAATCTAGAAGCAGGGAAACAGGAAAAAAAAAAAAACAACAAAGATTTTTGTAATAATCTAATGCATCAGATAAAAAGGAAGAAAGAGATACAAGAAATTATTTAGAAAAAATAGTAGGCAAAGTAATGAATTAGATGTGAGTAGTAAAAGAAGGGAAAAAAAGCAACCACACTGAAATAACTCAGAGTTTAAAATGAGATTTAGGAAGGAGGAGGTTGGGAAGGAGGTATTAGAAAGAGGTGAAGAAGATTCTTTCAGTTTTGTTGAAATGTTCACAGCTAGTTTCTGTTTTTCATGATGGAGAAAGGAGAAAAATAAGCTACTTTGGAAATAGATCATGTTCAGATGTAAAATGGGACAGAGTGAGGAACGCTTTTTCTTATGTACTGTTTAGATCCATGATGGGAGAAGAACAGATGGTTTGGTGGTTAAGTTAAGCACTTAAAGTGAGGCTGTTCTTATCCTAAACTTATTCCAAACACCCAAGTTTCTTGAATCTGCAATATGACATTGGAAATATCACAATCAGGAAGCTTTCAAATGAGATTTCTGGCACTTCCTGAGGCAGTTGTATTCTCCAAAGACTGTTTTAATTAAGACTCAGGAGATTAATCTCACTGCTGGTGGCTGTTGTGGTATGAGCCCACACCTTCACCAAACAGATCAATTCATGCAGGTAACTGAGCCAAAACCCTTTAATATCAAGTCCCAAGGATTTATGGCTGTTTTCATCACCAAGCCTGTAAAGCTCAAAGAATCATGCTTGAAAAAGCAAGGGCTAACCCTTCATGAGGTAAAGAAACTAAAGAAAGCATTTATGTTGCAGAAGACTGGTTAGCAGCATATAATAAAATACATCTGGCCTCAATTCCAGCTCTTTTACCAATGGATGACTTTAGGCAAGTTATTTAATCTTCCAAGCTCTAGTTTTATGATTTGTTCATAAATGCATGCATTCTTGCACTCATTACTTCCAAATTAATTAAGTGCCTACTATGTTCTGCACAGATATTAAGACATAGTGCTGCTCCAAGGAGTTTCTATCTAGTGGGAAGAAGCACATTGGATTATAGTTTTCTCTTTACTTGTTTTAAAGTGATGTCATGTGCAAAGTACTACATTAAACATTTTACATAGTATTTGCTTATTTATTTTGCACAGAAGTTTTATGAAGATATTAGTATCTCCAATTACAAATGAGAAAACTGAGGATTAAAAGGTTTAAGTAATCCACCCAGTTAATGATTTAAAAGCAAGTCTTTCTAATCCTGGTGCTTTTGTTCCCAACCTCTGTACCACGCTACTTATATGTGCCTAAGTGCTGGGGTGGGGGATGAGAGGGGACCATGGGAACCCCTGATGGGGCTCCCACCACAGGCCATAACTGAAGGTGTAGTAAAATATTTATTTCACAGGGTTTGGGAGAGGCTTTTACTTCCATAGTGGTTCAGGTGAAAGGATAGCACAATTTTAAAATGGACACAAAGCATGTCTAGTCTTAAATTCCTTCAGCACGTGAAGATGCTACTGAACAATCTGACAACGCAGGAAAGAATAGGGGATGTGGAACATGTGGTCATGGTGCTCAGGAGTGGAAGGCAGCTGTGGGGAACTGGGGAGGAGAGGAGGGAGAGGAGTGGGAATACGTCCTTCCACGTAGTCACCTTCCCAGAGCAGTAGGGCCCATGAGATGGTGGAAGAGGCAGACTTATGGACTGGATTTCAGTGAAAGAAGATGCAGACTAATGATGCAATCCATCCCAGGAGGAAATGACATGGATCAAACGACAACATATTACCTATGGAGTGCAATGGGAACAGGCATTATCCCATGAACTTTGTCGAAGGTATAAAAAGAGTGGGTTTCTCCTAGTTATTTGTCACCAGGATATACTCACAATTTTACTGTTCAATTTAAAGTGCTCCTTGCCACCCCTGCATCTCCCTTATCCCACCACATCCCCCGTCTGTCAACACTTTTGACATAGATTTGCCGAATTTGCTTCCCAGTTTTACAGCACTGAGGTCTTCTCTGTATCCAGCAGTACGGCATGGAGTTCACTGATAACCTCTCACAACCAGGCACTTCTCTTTTAAATGGGCTGCCTCTCTCCCCCTTCTGCTTTCATTTTTTAGTACAGTGTAATCAGTCTTCAGCTTTTTAAGTCGATTCTGAGTGGGCTCAAATTTTTTATTAGTAACAGTTTATGCTTCTGCCTCGAGCCCTAGTAGCAAAAGAACGACATACATTTTAATAAAGCATCTTGCCATTTTGTCCTGTTATTTGCATATATGTACGTGTGCATAGGTGTATGCACATATACGTATATACAATACGTATTATGTGTAATACACACACACACACACACACACCCGCGTGCACATACACAAGATAGATGTAAAAGGAACAAAGAACCAGAGGAGGAGGGACAATGACAAGAGATGAAAGGAGCTGAGGTTGGAACAGAAGCTAAAGGTGGGAAGATGTATAATAGAGGATAATTTATCAGTCATTGGAAAAGAGAGTATTGTGATCTAGGGACATTTTGTTCTGCCAAGCATTAGGGAAGGTGGACAGTGTGAGACACCAATTTCTTGTTCCTATCAGGTGTCAGGATTTGCTGTGTTATGGAGCAGCCATGATGGATTCTCAGACATCATAACTTTAGGAGTTTCGGGATTTCTGTTTATCAAACTGGAACCGAGGAAGGAGATAAGGGATTTGGGGGCCACGTCGTTGCTGCCATAATCAAGCACCATGGATAGGAAACAATTCTGACATGGGCAGGATAAGTGGCCATTCTGCAGTCAAAGAGTATTAAATGGGATTCAGGAAGCATGGTTCCCGTCCTGACCCTGAGACTGAGAAACAGGGAAACAACACAACTGATCCAAACATTTTTTTTTCAAATACTGAAATTACCTGTTGACATATATATACTCCTTCATTTCATCTTAAAATTTTCCTATACAAAAATGCAATTATCCCACTTTATAAACAAGAAAATGGACACTCAGCAAGTTAAATGAACGGGCCCAAGTTAACAAATCTGATAAACTAATAGAGGCAGGCTTTGCACTAAGAACCTCAGGATTTCAGATTACAGCCCTCTCCACTCTCCCACCTCACCGCCTAACTAACTAGGGAGGTCACACAGCCATTCCAGCTGTCTTGAGCCTCCAGGGGTTTGCCTGTAAAATTAGATAGCTTATCTAGATCAGTGGTTCCCAAATGTGTGTATGTATATGTACAAATATGTGTATGTATGTATATGTGTGTCTATGTGTGTGAGACAGGCAGAGCCTCCACGATCACAAAATCTTACACAGACTTTGCTGGATGTAACAGACACTGGCAGAGCTGTGCTGAATAAAGAGTCTGGTGTCTCACCCCCTCCGTCCCCACTGTGACCGTGAAGAGATGCCAGAAAACATACAACTTTGCAGAGAAGAGTTTGAAAACCTCTGTGTAACATTCTGTGAACAAGAGCGTGTGTGTGTGTGTGTGTGTGTGTGTGTGTGTGTAGGTGGGAGGTGGTAAACACACTAACATGGCCTCTTTCTATTGCTCATCTTCAAAAGACTGTTTGGTCACAGTTTCACAGTGTGGGAATTCATTCGAAAGATAATTATTAAGCATCTGTAAGAGTGGAGTCTGAGGAGCCGGTCTCACTTCCGTCACTTGGAATTGGCAGCTGCTTCTCGTTCTGGAAGAAAGACCCATAAAAGATGGGGTTGTACAAATCCACTGACCTGGGTTCTCGTCCCAGCTCCAGCACTAAGCCGTGTGGTTTGGGGAACCTCTCCACTCTCTGGACATGGTTTCTCATTTATAAAATGAGTGTGATCTCCAAGACCCCTTCCAGCTTTGACATTCTATGATGTTATGCCTATTTTACGACTTCAAAAAATATTAGATTTTTTTTTTATTTCCATAGTGCTACATCCTATGGGCTGACAGTCACCTGCCATGGATGAAATTACTTTTTAGGAACTACTTATTTGGTGCTCGTTTTAAATTTTTAAAGTATCCCCTTCAGGGTATAAACACAGTTCTATATCCAGCTATTTAAATGTGAGGTAGGAAAAGGCTTAAACTCATAATTTTGCATTCTAATTTTGTAGTTTGGACTTTTAGTCTGGGTGTGAAGTCTGTGCAGGAAGAGCTATGTTTGAGAGTTGTGTGCCGTGAGCAGTGCACACTGGGGCCTGGGGAAAGGAAGAGGAAGAAAGGCAATGTGCCCCACTGACAGAAGCCAGGTACGGGCTCTGAGAAGGAATTTAACATCTTCCTTACCTCAGCTGCTCTTTCTTCTCACCTTTCACCCTCTCACCCATTTTCTGAATAGACTTCTGTGATTTTTCCACAAAAATCCTCTATTCAAAGTACATAAATTGCACAAAGGGTAAAATATTCTTTAGTATAATGGGCACAATGCATGCATGCAAACTAAAGGAACGATTAACCTAGATTCATTTTAAAATGTTTAACAGGGTAACAAATACTGGAGAGGCTGAGAGTAAAAGGTACTCATACAATTTGGTGACATTGTAAAATCTACAACCCTTTGGATAAGTAACTGAAATTCCAAAATCAGAATGACATTCCTCGTAATACTAGCCAAGAAAGTACAAAAATAGTATTCATCTCTTCACCAAATATTTATTAAGCACTTGCATCATAATACCAAAAACTATTTAAATTGGTCAAAAAATAATTGAAATTTATCTATAGTAATCAAAAATTAAAACCAATATAAATGTCTAAATATAGGAGATGGCTCTAGTGTGGCATATCAATTCATTCAAATATTATAAAGCTACTTAATGTTAAAATATATAAGCTGCTTAACATTAAAATATATACAGAACATGAAAACTACTGAAAATGTTTAGGCTATCATGTTAAACAGAAAAGCAAATCATAAAATGGTTTGTACACTAGTATCTCAAACCATGTAAAATATGTATTCATATGGCCAGCGATCTGAAAGAAATATGAAAAAGTGAAACTTGAGTTTTTATTAAAGTGATGATATTGTGTGTGATCCTTTTGAAGATGGTATTAAATGATGATACTATAGTACCTTTGTCTAGCAACAAAAGGGGGCTGTGTCATTCCCTAATGATACATTGTGTGAATGTGATAGTATTTAGCTACAGGAGAGACTTCTTAAGGTTCATGGTAATTCCAGTTCTATAATGTGGCTGCCCGAGTTCTGACCATTTGTGTGCACCAACTACATAGAAGATTATATAACCCTTTGGAAACTGCTGATACTTTCACAGCTCTAATTCTTTCTCTAGGGTAATATTGGAAAGTGGCTCCTTTGCAGATTTCATTTTCAAACTTTCCCCCTCAGTCTCTTTCTAATGAACTTTCTTTAAAAAAAAAAAATCCTTCCTGAAGTTTCATGCTGTAGTACTACCTGTGGGTATGAGTCCCCATGTGAGGATGTCAAATTTAATTACATTGTGCTCTCTGTTATTTAATGACTTAACTAGGCTCACAAGTCCAAGATCATAACCTCCCTACTAGGCTGCCAAGTTAGCTATTTCAAGGAACAACTATTCATGTTATCAAACCACAATTATTTTAAACCATGCCCAGAAAATAATAAAAGTAGTAATGCTCACTTAATTAGATCCTTCACCTGAGGATACTCAAGCATTTTACAAGATTTCTTCACTCAGTCATATGCATAACACATGCAAGAAACAGGTGAGCAATATTAAAACGAACTTCTAAGGGCTTCTTAAAAAAAAAAAAAGACTCATCCTCGATTACTTCCTTTTCTTTTTATAAGAACTTTTCAACTCACTGGCAGATTCTGATGCAATCTGACAAAAGGATACGGAATCCAGAACTAGATAACACAATAAACATCTTTTTAAGGCAAAGAGATAAAGGGGATATATTTTTCTAGGTCCAAAAATGTTCTTTTATTCTGAAAATCTTTGAAGCCTATTCACTTTCTAGCCCTTCATTAATCATTCTGGTCTATAAAGTAGACCAGAAACCAATAAACATGAAACCAGTGAAACAACATATAACAAAAATGCCAGGACCTGAGAAAAAGCCTTATCAACTCTACAGGAGTCAAAAGGCACACAGGAAAAGGCAGCCTTATATTCTGCATAAGGGCCACACTCCTTCAGCCCATTTGGCTTGAAGCAACACTTGGGAGACCACGTTGCTCTGTGAAAGTGCTGCCAGCCCTAGAATGATCTTCCGAGTGACTCCTTATCTATTCTGTTCACCACTGTTACCCAGCACCTAGGCCAGTATATCTTGCCTATAGTAAGTGCTTAGTACCAATCCATACTTGTTAAATAAATGAATCTACACTACTTTTGATTTATTGATCAGAAACAAATTTTCTCAGCTTGTAATTGAAATACTTTGCCCAGTGAATGGACTTTGATAGTAATTTGAACACACCAACTGTAAAGAGTACTTTACAAAACATTTTGGGGAAATTTGAATATGGTCTATATAGTAGGTACAATAGTGGCCCCCAAAGGGTATGTCTAAGTCCTGATTCCCAATATCAGTGAAGACGACTTTTTATGGAAGTAGGTTCTTTGCAGATATAATTAAGAATCTCAAGATGAGATCATCCTCGATTTAGGGTGGACCCTAAATACAATGACTGCTGTCCTTAGAAGAGAAGACACAAACCAAAAAAAAAAAAAAAGAAAGAAAGAAACCACACGGAGACACAGTTGAAAAAGTCCTTCGCAGACACAGACAGAGATTGGAGCTACGCTGCCACAAGCCAAGGGACGCCTGGAGCAACCAGAAGCTGGAAGAAGCAAAGAAGGATTTTCCCCTGTAGCCTTCAGAGGAAGGGTATCCCTGCCACACCTTGCTTTTGGCCTTCTGGTCTCCAGAAGTGTGAGAGAATAAATTTGTATTGCTTTAAGTCCCCTAGTTTGTGGTAATTTGTTGTGGCAGTCCTAGGAAACTAATATAGACCTTATAGTAGATGGTATTAAAGAATAAAGGGATTATTGTTATTTGTGTTAGGTGTAATAATGGTATCGAGGCTATGTAGGAAAATATATAAATTTTTGAAATTAAAAATGTCACTATTTAGGGGTGAAATATCATATCTTCAATTGACTTTAAATATATCATCCAAATACAGATGATCTGACACAATGTTAATAGTTGTTGAATGTAGAAATTAAATATTTGGATATTTACTATATTATTCTACTATTTCCTGTGTACTTGAAAAAATTAAATAAAATGCTGAAAATAAACACTGCCCTAAGCTGTCTTGTATCATGATATATGGTTCTTTAAAATAACAATCAGTTCTCCAAATAGACAAATTTTACAAATTATCTTCCAGTGTCCAAAAGAAAAGCACTAACCTCCATAATTTTTTCTTCAACACTGTGTGACTGGCTTATTTAATCTTTCCACACTATGCTCTATGCATCTATCTGTCCAGCTTTCAAAATCAAATTGAACACTCTTCATGGTACATCTTCAAATTCTTTTCCTCAGGTTACAACTTTTTTTTTTTTTTTTTTTAATCAGGGTATAGTTGTTTTACAATGTTGTGTTCGTTTCTACTGTAAAGCGAAGTGGAGTTCCCTATGCTATACAGCAGGTTCTCATTAGTTATCTATTTTATACATATTAGTGTATATATGTTAGTCCCTATCTCCCAATTCATCCCACCCCCTCTCCCCCCCCTTTGGTGTCCATATGTTTGTTCTTTACATCTGTGTCTCTATTTCTGCTTTGCAAACCGGTTCATCTGTACCATCTTCTAAATTCCACAAATATGCGTTAACATACGGTATTTCTTTTTCTCTTTCTGACTTACTTCACTCTGTATGACAGTCTCTAGGTCCATCTATGTCTCTACAAATGACTCAATTTCGTTCCTTTTTATGGCTGGGTAATATTCCATTGTATATATGTACCACATCTTCTTTATCCATTCATCTGTCGATGGACATTTAGGTTGCTTCCATGACCTGGCTATTGTAAACAGTGCTGCAATGAAAATTGGGGTGCATGTGTCTTTTTGAATTATGGTTTTCTCCGGGTATATGCCCAGTAGTGGGACTGCTGGGTCATATGGTAATTCTATTTTTAGTTTTTTAAGGAACCTCCATCCTGTTCTCCATAGTGGCTGTATCAATTTACATTCCCACCAACAGCGCAAGAGGGTACCCTTTTCTCCACACCCTCTCCAGCATTTATTGTTTGAAGATTTTCTGATGATGCCCATTCTAACTGGTGTGAGGTGATACCTCATTGTAGTTTTGATTTGCATTTCTCTAATAATTAGTGATGTTGAGCAGCTTATCATGTGCCTCTTGGCCATTTGTATGTCTTCTTTGGAGAAAGACCTATTTAGGTCTTCCGCCCATTTTTTTTTTTTTTTCCGCCCATTTTTTGATTGGGTTGTTTGCTTTTTGATATTGAGCTTCATGAGCTGCTTATATGTTTTGGAGATTAATCCTTTGTCCATTGATTCATTTGCACATATTTTCTCCCATTCTGAGGGTTGTCTTTTCATCTTGTTTATGGTTTCCTTTGCTGTGCAAAAGCTTTTAAGTTTCATTAGGTCTCAGTTGTTTATTTTTGTTTTTATTTCCATTACTCTAGGAGGTGGGTCAAAAAAAGATCTTGCTGTGATTTATGTCAAAGAGTGTTCTTCCTATGTTTTCCTCTAAGAGTTTTATAGTGTCTGGTCTTACATTTAGGCCTTTAATTCATTTTAAATTTATTTTTGTGTATGGTGTTAGGGAGTGTTCTGATTTCATTCTTTTACATGTACCTGTCCAGTTTTCCCAGCACCACATATTGAAGAGACTGTCTTTTCTCCATTGTATACCCTTGCCTCCTTTGTCATAGATTAGCTGACCATAGGTGCATGGGTTTATCTCTGGGTTTTCTATCCTGTTCCATTGCAAAATTAATGCACAGAAATCTCTTGCATTCCTATACACTAACAACAAAAGATCAGAAAAAGAAATTAAGGAAACAATCCCATTCACCATTGCAGCAAAAAAGAATAAAATACCTAGGAATAAACTTACCTAAGGAGGTAAAAGACCGGTACTCAGAAAACTATAAGACACTGATGAAAGAAATCAAAGCTGACACAAACATATGGAGAGATATACCATGTTCTTGGATTGGAAGAATCAATATTGTGAAAATGACTATACTACCCAAAGCAATCTACAGATTCAATGCAATCCCTATCAAATTACCAATGGCATTTTTTACAGAACTAGAACAAAAAATCTTAAAATTTGTATGGAGACACAAAAGACCCCTAATAGCCACAGCAATCTTGAGAAAAAAAATGGAACTGGAGGAATCAGACTCCCTGACTTCAGACTATACTACAAAGCTACAGTAATCAAGACAGTATAGTACTGGCACAAAAACAGAAATATATATCAGGTTACAACTATTGATTTAACCAGTGAACAGTCAATAGGTTTCTCCCAAATTCTATCCCTAATTCTTCCCCCAAACTTCCTAAGCGTCTATACAGAACAGCAACCCAAATCTCCACACGCCTCCCTCCATTCTCCTGTCCATGAGGTGGCAGGCTGATAATCATGCTTAGCAGTCAAATCTCCTCCGCAGAAGATAGCCTGTCTCCTCAGCTTCTGAAAATAGCTGATTGTCTACCCCAGAGAGATGAGATCAAAATCTGACAAATTGCCATTTATTTTACTTCTACTAGGTGATCCCAGCAAATGAAATTTTCTTTCTAGTATTCCTTGGATCTTTTTCATGCTGTTGCTGATCTTTGCTAGAGGGATAGAGCAGTCCATTTGCTCTATTTTACCACCAGAAGCTGTTCTAATTGTCTCTCAATGACAGCATCCTCTGGCCTACAGAATCTGTCTTTTGATCACTGGAACATCACTCAAGGCCCCAGTTGCACTACGGGCATGCCCTTGTCTAGAGTCAGTGACATCTAGTATTGGCTATTCTTCATCCTGTTATGGCCCACCTCCTTGCAGAAGTATATATTAGATGGTTTAATCCCTTGAAGGATATCGTTCTCTCTTTATTTGGGTAGTGTAGACATGTCACAGATGGGCTTCATAAAGTGCCTGGCTGGCATTATTACAATGGGAAGACTATCTCTTCCAACTTCTCTTGCAGTGGATTCTGAGGAACCAGCCTCCATGGATTTCTATTCCCACAGCACAGCACACACACCACCACTAAATCATCTTTTGCAGCCCTTCCTTCCTTCTCCTTCCACTCTGTTTCAAATTCAAGTCATGGATTTGTTTTCCCAGAAATATGCAACCAGTGTTTTATCCTGATTACTGGTACCTTATCACCAAGGTATTAAAAGTGTTCTCCTCAAGAGTGAACCATGGGTTTGCCACTCTGCTCCAAGTACTTCTAAAATCAACTCCCTTCATAGTGAGGCATCTGAATCTTCACAGAGTCACTGTTTAGGATTCATGAAATGACTTTACATTATGAACACTTTCCAGAATAACCTGTACATATGCTTGTAAATGACACCTCTGCAGCTTCTGTTGCACTGATCTTCACATAGGTAGAACCTTTTCATCTTTCTGGTCTCAATTTAACCACTCCTTGGAGTGGTCTTACCTGATCACCCAATCGAAAGACCCATTCCCCAGGCATATTTTCATTGTAGCACTAATCAAAATATGAATTTATATAGTATTTTTGGGTTAATATTTACTTCCTTCACTTGGCTCCAAACTCCATGTCCATTTTCTTCATCACCATAAACCTAGCACAGTACCAGATACATATCAGATGGTTAAATGAGTGTGTATAACATACATTCAAAGTCCATCTTTACCCTGTTTAACTGATGTCTGACTTACAGTTTTAGACCCAAGCTTTTCTCTTAGAATAGGATTTTCCCTCCTCTTCTCCTCTATTTCTCTTTTTCCTCTCCTATCTCTCCTATTATTTCTCTTACTATCATCTCACCCACCCTCCTTCCTCTTTTCTTCTCTCTTCTCTGCCACCCTATTTATGAATTTTACGGATGACAGCTCACATATGGAAGATATATCACCACTTACTATCAGGTAATGAACAACAAAAATGAGAGTTGATTCATATTTTAAAGGGTCATAACTTTCAATCACATAATTTTGCCTAGCATCCCAACAGCTGTGATTTTAAAAGTCTTATCAAAATTCAGTCATGCTGGTATTGGTTCAAAACAGACTGAAGATAAAGCACTCTACATTCTACTAATTCATATTAATCATATACAAAGACGTATCTATCTAAACACATTGATATATGTTTGTACATAGGGAGCACAAGCTGGGTTTTTTTGGAAAAACTAGTGTAAGCCAGACCTAAAATGCAAAACATCAGATGTGCAAGATAAGTAAAGCCTGCCTTCAAAAGGGGGAAAACATCATTCCTGTTGGCTTCTCTAAATTTCGTTTGTTTGTTTTTTTAATCCTTATTTTATGTGAGCCATAGTTTTCCCCACACTCATCAAAACTCTTCTTGAAGAGGTTGCAAAGTATCAGAGAAGACATCCTTTCCTAAAGCCTCCTGTGATAGTATGTGATGATAAATCAATGCTGCCAAGGTTAAACAATATATTAATCATTCTTAAAGATATGCAAGTGTGAAGGAGACACACCCAGATGTATAAGTTCACCGTAAGCATCAGTAGAATAGTTACAACTCATGTTCTGGAAGTAGACAGACCTAGGTTTGAGTTCAGGTTTCACTCCTAGTAATCAAGTCACTTTAGACAAAGCATTGGACTCTTTGAGACTCACTTTTCTTATATGTAAAATACGGGTATAATAATATCTACTTAATACGGTGATTAAATGGGCCTGAAAATTGATTAGCGTAATACAGTAATAAGTATATGGAGTAAGTACTCAATTAAATGATAGCTATTAGTATTACTGTGATTCTCATCAGTATTGCTATGTTGTTGCGGTAGTGATGGTGATCACTTTGTTTTTGTTAAATGTGAAAAGAATGTGGCAAAATAAGGGAAGCCCATTCTAAGTGTTGCCATATGGAAAATACGTCAAGTAAAGCAAATGTGGGTACTATAGGAAAATCAGCCTGGACTCTCAAAAGGAGATTAACATTAATCCCCTCTTTACTCAGGAAGAAAGCTGGGGGCATTAGGGTGAGCAGATAGCCTACTCAATATCTCTTCTATTATTTCCTACAGGCTCTTTCAAATGATAACTTGAGGAACCATTTGGGTAACATCAGCTCTATCACATTGCTCTAGGAATCAGTGAACACATCTGGATTAAAAAAGCTGTAAAAACGTTTGACAAATTCAAATCCAAATAAATGTCATGTTTCATAAAAATTTGAATAAATTCAGCAATTAATTTTCTCTAAATTTGTTTTCATTATTTGTTTGTAAGCTAGCTTTCTCATGGAAATTTCACAAACAAAAGATACCAAAATTTCTTTTGAAAGTGTTTTCTTGGGGAGAGTACAGTTTTATTCTACCAAATTAAGATATTCATAGAAAAATGAACAGAAACATTTGCCTTTCATATCCTCAAATAACAACACAAGATTCAATTACCTATTTAAAGAGAACAAAAGGAAATCTAGAAGTTATAAAATATTCTCAGAGTAGTTATGAATAAAATCTAAATTCAGATCAATGTTAATACCACAGAGCTAAAATAAGCTGGAAATTCCAGCTTATTTTATATTTTTATAGGCGAGACATAAATTTACTATATGGTATCACTGAGTTGCACTCCTGAATACCAATAACTACAGGCAACTGCCAATATACAAAGCATGCATTCCAAAATTTCATTTATAATTCAGTTGTTTGGAACTGGCAACAAGCTTCTCCCATACAAATAGTTATAATTTGTGGTTAAGTTCATATATAAGGCCACACATGCTACTTTTACATGAAATCATTATAAAACATTTATATCTACAGAAAGAAACTAATATATACTTTCAATATTAAACTATACACTAACATAGTGAAATAAAAATAAAATGTTAAACTGGAATAAAGTTTATTATTTTATATTTATTCAAAATTTTATGCACTGGAGAAAAGAATGGCAAAACTCAAAAGGGAAGAGAGGTGTGGTGTCTTTGGTAGAATTTCCAAAGAAGGCTTAAAGGTATCTTGAAGGCCTTCAGAGGTTATTAGGCCAGATTCTCTTTTTCCCTAAAAAAATTTCAGATCTTACAGATGCTACAGGTAGGCTTTCAGAACCATATTTACATATCATCAGTTACTGACTAAAAAATGTAACGGAGAGAGAAAAAGAGAGGGTAAGTGAATTACAAGGAGATGTAGGTGAGGTGGGGGGAGGCAGATCTTAAATAAGCATGCAGAAATGTCTGGAAACAAAGGAGATTGCCTAGAGGAAATCTGAGCTGTATGCAGAGAATGACAGAGGTCCAGGGTTGTGTATAATCCTTTGGTAGCAGATTAAGAAAGTGCTGGGGCAGAAATCGGGGCCAATTTATTCTAGGAGCTATCTACAAAATGGCAGGGGGGGGGGGGTGTTTCTTCATGACAGTTTGGTTGCCAGAGAATGTACACAAGTTGTAAGAAGGTAAACACCAAGCAGGCTCTGCTGTGATGCACTTATTAAGCCTTTCATGCTTGTGGATAAAACACTTTTCGCTTGTCTTTACCAGGCTGACATGCAAACCTTACGATCTTAGAAATGCTCAACGCTCACCGGTCCTCTCTAGCCATGTATTGGGTATTGGGTTTTAGCTTGTTAGCACATTATGATACTGCTTCTTAACTAGTGGAGCAAACACTAAATGGGTGGTAGAAAGAAGGACATTTGATATTATATTCATATATACTATAGTGCTATGCTCTTGCAGCTGTTTTCATGTATTTCAAAATTTGTTTGATTTCTGACTTCCCATCTGACAGTAGACCCAGCGAGAAGTCCAGAGGGACTCTATGAATAACCTTTTCCCTATAATGCAATAGTGCTGTCCCTAGTCTGTGGGCTATGTCATCTTCAGTTAAACAGTGGCTCAATCAGTGTGAAGACAGCCTTCGTATTGTTACCGTAGAAAGGTTTCTCCTTTGTGACTAAGCCTTTTCCAGCTGTTGAGGTGTTCACCAATTGCTACCTCAGCTTCTTAGAACCCACTCGGCTTGTGAGCGCCGATGCATTTACTGTACTAGTAATTAATGCCGTTAGCTTTGTAATTAAAAAAAAATTTTTTTTGCCTTTATATTCAGGGTGATAATGCTGCAAGTAAAAATTAATTAAAATGAGATGAATTGCCTTCAGTTAAACGAAACAGAAAGAGAAAGGGAGGGGTAGTGGGGGAGGAGGGACATGACTAAGGGTTTGCAGCCTTATTAATGAAGCAAACTGAGGAGGCTGGGCTTCAGATTTTCCCGATTCTTTTTCCTTTGTGTTACAGTCTGGGTTAATGGAGCCCAAAACTATCAGTTGGTGAGGGAATACAAAGAAGTTCCATTTTTCCTCCATTTGGCTATGGGTCACTATGAAGACCGCAAACATGAACGCCCATGTTTGTCAAGCCCCACTCTAATTTTCCCTTATTGGTCTGTTTGAAGTAATGGGCTGTGAAATTGGCTTTTATATTATTATTAATTAGATCTGATGCCTGATTTTTTTTAACACTTGATGAAGCAAAAAAGTCTGGTTCTTTTTATAGGACAAAGTCCTGACAAATTCAGTTATTGATTATAACAGAGCTTGAGTGGGAAAATCTGACTTCTTCCCATCCTGAAAGCAAAGGCCTCGTGATCACCTGCCACTCTCCTGATTTTTCTGAATTCAGCCTCCCAAGTCTGTCTGAGGGGCACAGCTCATTTAAATTAGCGTAACACACCAGCATTCTAAATTTCACAAAGGAACAACAATTAATCAATAAACATGTGCTTAATGAAATCCTGGTGTGTACCTTAGGATTATTTCAGTGGTTCAGGGGATAGAGAAACAGTGAAAAAACAACCCTTGTCTTCGAAGAACTGATACACTCACTAAAAAAAAAAAAACACACAGCCAAGTTGCATGAACCACTTATAAGTGGGCAACTGAAGCCTAAAGGCTCTGACACTCTGAGTGAAAGGGATTTGTATAAAAGAAGGGGCACTGTGGTCTGGAAGTCAGTGATGACTTCATGGGGAGAATCAGCCAAAGAAAAAGAGCAGAAAAAAAGGACACAGTTAAGGAGGAAAGAACTTTCATCAAGGCTAAGAACATATAATTTATATATATATATATATATATATTTATATATATATATTTATATTTATATTTATATTTATATTTATATATGTATCTCAAGTCATTGATCAGGAAGGGAAAAACTACTGTCGGCAAGTAAATAATTGTGGAATTTCTCTAATGCTCTCAGAGGCTTCTTTTATACTCTAACAATTACTGGCAGACTCCTTTGGTTCTGTTTGGTGTTCTATAGATTGTCACACATTGGACATTCTACCTTTTGAAGCCTTGACTCTCTGATATGCCTTTGTTACATTTTCAGCCAGAAACATATTCCCACAGCTTATGGAAGGGAATCATTACATGGTTCATCTCTCAAAGTTAGGGCCCGAGTCTTGGTGCATGAACTGAGCATATTTAGAAAAATAATACTTTGAACCAACAGCTCTCCGTGTGGGTTTTGCAATTTGTACAGGAGCTGCTGGGGAGCCTTCAGATAATCTCTTGGAAGTACTAAATATAGTTCTTCAAATTCCACAGTCATCCCACGTTTGGGGCCACTTCACTAGCATCTCCAGGTAACAACTTTCCAAGAAAATGGTAGTAAGTGTGACCATATGACTTACTTTTTCAACGTCTGTTCTCAGATGTTACCAGTTGTAAAATTAGATTCCTCAGATTTAAGAACAAAGTTGACATTCTCTTCGTAAAGCCATCTGTATTTGTGCAAAGGGAATTTCTAAAAGTCCCTTCAACCAAAGATGTTTAGAGAAAAAATGTTCACTTGGTCCATTCAATATCTAGATGGAACAGTCTGTTGAGCCCTAGAGAAGCTGCCCAGATGCGTTATAAAGGCCTTGGCTTGGTTGCAGAGCATCTGCAATTTCCAAATATGGGAAATCAATCCAAGCTCCAGCTAGTTCAGCCGGAGAAAGAGACAGTTTAAGAAGCACTTTTTTTTTTTTTTTTTTTTTTTTTTTTTTTTTTTTTAGCAGCAGGGTGGATATGCTGCCTGAGGCAAGGAAGGTCCTGAGTCTCAGATGAGCACAGGTCTTAAACACCCAGAAAGTAGAGCTATTAGGTTAAATGAAACTAGCTGGGCTTTGATGGATGTCAGATGGGCTTCTGAGCAGCTGCTGAACTACTCAAACTAGGGAGGGGCCTATACCAATCAGAAGCATCCTTTCACTACATTAGTCAGAAATTAGAAAGCAAGGAAAATGTATTTAAACGCCGCCCCCCCCCCACTTCCTGCCTGCCTTTATAATGTGTGACAATGTACTATCAAGTGTGTGTCACTGACAAAACTAAAGTACACAGTTGATTCTCCAAATCTTTGGTTTTTATATGTAATAGTAAAAGTAATGTTATATATTAGTACAGAAAATGGAAATGACATTTGAACATCTACTATGTGTCACTCACTTTTAAAAGGTACATTATATATGTTATTTCATGAAGTTATCAAAATAATTATTGCAAAAATCATCTTCTCTGAAGACGTCAGAGTAAATCTAAGATATGGCCTTACTATGTATAGAAAATAATATACCTCCACAATTCCTGTGACTATATTCTATTCTTACACTTGGATTAAATAAAGGACTGAAGGATAAATCTTGTCTGTATTATTTTAATCCAGATACTATATGGGATTTAGACTAAAATGAGTCTTACTTTCTAGCTTTTAGATCTCATTTCCAAACATTACTCTTTCTCACATACGTCAACACAAATTTTAGAATTATTTGATCTAGTTCTGTGAAAAATGCCATTGGTATTTTGATAGGGGTTGATTGCAGTGAATTGATAGGCTGCCTTGGGTAGTATGGCCATTTTCACATTATTGATTCTTCCAATCCATAAGCATGGCATATTTCTTCACTTGTTTGTGTCACCTTTAATTTCTCTCATCAGTATCTAGTAGTTTTCCAAGCATGGGTCTTTTACCTCCTTAGTTAGATTTATTCCTAGTTATTTTATCTTTTTGATGGCATTATAAATGGAATTGTTTTCTTAATTTCTCTTTCTGATAGTTGTTAGTGTATAGAAACACAACAGATTTCTGTATATCACTTTTGTATCTTGCAACTTTACTGAATTCCTTGATGAGTTCTAGTAGTTTTTTGGTGGCTTCTTTAGGATTTTCTATGTATAGTATCATGTAATCTGCAAACAGTGACAACTTTACTTCTTCCTTTCCAATCTGGATGCCTTTCATTTCTTTTTCTTGTCTTGTTGTTAGGCAAGGACTTTCAATACTATGTTGAATAAAATTTGTGAGAGTGGGCATCCTTGTCTTGTTCCTGATCTTAGAGGAACTGCTTTCAGCTTTTCACCATTGAGTACAATGTTATCTGTGGGCTTGTCATATATGCTTTCTTATTATGGTGAGGTATATTCCCTCTATACCTACTTTGTTGAGAGATTTTATCATAAATAGATGTTGAATTTTGTCAAAAAACTTTTCCTGTATCTATTGAGATGATCATATGATTTTTATTCTTCAATTTGTTAAGTGGCATATCACATTGATTGCTGGCAGATAGTAAACCATCCCTGCATCCAGGGAATAAATCCCACTTGATCATGGTTTATGATACTTTTAATGTATTATTGAATTCCATTTGCTAATATTATGTTGAGGATTTTTGCATCTATGTTCATCAAGTATATTGGCCTGTAATGTTCTTTGTTTGTAGTATCTTTGTCTGTTTTTAGTATCAGGGCTGGCCTTGTAAAATGAGGTTGGAAACGTTTCTTTCTTTTCAATTTTGAGGAATAGTTTGAGAAGGATAGATATGTTTGGTAGAATTCACCTGTGAAACCATCTGGTCCTACACTTTTGTTTGCTGGGAGTTTTTGATTACTAGTCTAATTTTCATAACAATTCATGCTAATTCAAATTCTTTACTAGATTTTCTATTTCTTCCTAATTCAGTCTTGGAAAACTGTATGTTTCTAGGAATTTATCCATTTCTTCTAGGTTGTTCAATTTGTTTGCATATACCTGTTCATAGTAGTCTCTTATGATTGTTTGTATAATACTTCTATGGTATCAGTTGTAACTTCTCTTTCATTTCTAATTGTATCTATCTGGACCCTCTCTTTTTTCCTTGATGGTCTGGCTAAAGGTTTATCAATTTTGTTTATCTTTTCAAAGAAATAGCTCTGAGTGTCATTTACCTTTCTACTTTTTTTTAGTCTTATTTCATTTATTTCTGCTCTAATTCTTATTACTTCCTTCCTTCTATTAACTTTGGCCTTTGGTTGTTCTTCTTTTTCCAGTTCCTTTAGGTGTAAAGTTAGATTGTTTATTTAACATTTTCTAATTTCTTGGAGTTGGCCTGTATCACTATGAATTTCCCTCTCAGAACTGCTTTTGCTGTGTTCCACAGATTTGGGAAAGTTGTGTTTCCATTTTCACTTGTCTCAAGGCATTTTTTATTTCCTCTTTGATATCTTCATTGACCCATTTGTTGTTTAGCAGAATGTTGTTTAGTCTCCACGTGTTTGTGTTTTTTCTAGTTTTCTTCTTGTAATTGATTTCTAGTCTCATAATAATGTGATTGGAAAAGATACCTGGCATGATTTCAATCTTCTTAAACTTATTAAAACTTGCTTTGTGGCCTAACATGTAATCTATCCTGGAGAATGTTCCATGTGCATTTGAATGTGTATTCTGCAATCTTTGAATGGAATGTTCTGTGTATATCTATTAAGTCCATCCAATCTAATATGTTGATTAATGCCAATGTTTTCTTATTCATTTTTCTGTCTAGATGAGCTATCCATTGATCTAAGTGGGATAGTAAAGTCCTGTACTATTACTGTCTTACTGTCAACTTCTCCCTTATGTCTGTTGACATTTGCTTTATATATTTAGATGCTCCTATGTTGAGTGTATAAATATTTACAATTGTTACATTCTCAGATTGACCCTTTTATCATTATATAATGCCTTTCTTTGTCTTTTTTATAGTCTTTGTATTAAGGTCTATTTTGTCTAATATGAGTATTGTTACCCCAACTTTCTTTTTTAGTCCCATTTGCATGAAATATCTTTTTCCATCCCTTCAGCCATCATATTTCTTTTGATTGGAACACTTAATCCATTTACATTTAAAGTGATTATTGATTGGTATATACTTATTGCCATTTTGTTACTTGCTTTCTGGTTGGTTTTGTAGTTCTCTGATTTTTCTTCTTCTCTTGGTCTCTTCCCTTGTTTTTTGACGATATTCTTGAGTATTATGTTTAGGTTACTTTCTCTTTCTCTCTCTCTTTTTTTTGTATATATTGTAGGTTTTTGGTTTGTGGTAATATTCATATATATTGACATTATATGATACTTGCTTAAATATGAATGCATTCTAAAGGCAATGCATTTTCACTACTCACCCCCCCCCCCATGTTTTATGTTTTTGACATCATATTTTACATCATTTTATATTGTGTATCCCTTAATTTCTTATTGTAGAATAGCTGATTGTACAACTTTGGTCTTTAAACTTTCATACAAGCTTTTTAAGTGGTTGATTTACTGCCTTTCCTATATATCTGCCCTTACCGGTAAGATTTTTTTCTTTCATACATTTTCTTATTTCTGATAGTGGCCTTTTCTTTTCTGCTTAAAGAAGACACTTTAACATTTCTTGTAAGGTCAGTTTAGTGGTGATGAACTCCTTTAGTTTTGCTTTATCTTTCCTCCAAATTCTGAATGATAACCTTGCCGAGTAGAATATTCTTGGTTGTAAGATTTTCCCTTTTAGCATTTTAAGTATATCTTGCCACTCCCTTCTGGCCTGCAAAGTTCCTGCTGAAAAGTCAGCTGATAGTCCTATAGGGGTTCCCTTGTATGTGACTAGTTGTTTTTTCTTGCTGTCTTTAAAATTAAGATTAATTAATTAATTTAAAAAGATTAATTAATTTTTTGCCATTTTAATTATGATGTATCTTGGTGTGGATCTCTTTGGATTCATCTTATTTTGGACTCTCTGTACTTTCTGGACCTGTTTCCTTCCCTGGGTTAGGGAAGTTGTTAGCCATTATTTTTTCAAATAAGTTTTCTGTCCTTTTCCCTCTCTCTTCTCTTCTGGGACCCTTATAATATGGATGTTAATATGCTTGATGTTGCTCCAGAAGTTTCTTAAACTATCCTCATTTTTTTCCATTCTTTTTCTTTTTGATATTCTGATTGGGTGATTTCCATTATTCTGTTTTCCATGTCGGTTATGTGTTCTGTATGATCTAACCTGCTATTGATACCCTATAGTATTTTTTTTTCATTTTAGTTATATTCTTCAGTGCTTATTAGTTCTTTCTTATATTTTTTAACTCTTTGTTGAGGTTCTCACTGTGTTCCTCCATTCTTCTCCTGAGTTTGGTGAGCATCTTTACACCATTATTTTGAAGTCTTTATCAGGTAAATTACTTATCTCCATATCATTAGGGATTTGTTTCTTGGATTTTATCTTTTTCTTTCATTTGGAAAATATCCTTTGTCTCCTCATTTTTTTGACTTTCTGCATTTGTTTCTATGAATTAAGTGAAGCAGTTTTCCTCCTGGTCTTGAAGGTGTGGCCGTAGAAGTGTCCCCTGTGTAGACTGTGCATGCTGGCAGCTTTGGCAGGCAGGCTGGCTGGATCTGGAGCAGCACAGAACAGGGGGTGTCCCAGGGCATGCTGCCTTGGAGCAGCCATAGCAGAATTATTGGAACTGAAGTGAGTGCAGGCTACAGAGTCCCAGAGTGAGCAATGCCAGGGCTGCCATAGCAGGATAGCCAGAGCTGAAGTGAATGTAGGCTAGAGGGGTCCTGAGGAATGCTGTGTCAGGGATACCCTGGTGGGATAACTAGAGCTGGCCTGGGTGTGGGTGCGGGAGCCTGGGGGACACTGCACCAGAGCTACCTTGGTGGGATGGCTGGAGCTGGTGTGGGCCAGGGGCTTGGGGTGAACTGGGTTAGCCTTAGCAGGCCAGCTAAAATGCCTGGATCATCTTCCCATCTGTGTTATCAAGGTTGAGAGGGAATGCAAAAAAGGTCACTCTCTGGTATCTCTGACCGAGGAGAGAGTTCCAGCAGTTCCCCATAGACACTCTAGGATTAGTAAATGGATTTTCCTCATGTATAATTTAGGTGCCCTTTAAACCAGTGTGTGTAGAAGCTATTCAATCAGTCCTTAGTTCTTCTTCAGGAGGAATCACTCTAAATGTATGTTCAGATTCAGTGTGCCCATGCAAGGAGGTGTGTTCAGGGTCTTTCCATGCTGCCACCTCAGACCGTTTTCAGTTTTTTTGTAGATTATTTATTTGTAAAGCAAAAGAGCTATACTAGATGATTTAAAAGATCATGTTCTACTCCAAAACACTATGTCTCTACAATTTAAACAAAATATATTTTTTCAGACCCAATTTCCCCATTTAAAATAAGCCATTTCAAAATCTGAAACATAAAATTGAAGACACTAAGATTCATTTCTGATGCTGATGTCAAAACCATCAGAATTATAATTTGTATGATTATAATTAGTATAATTATAATTTAGTTAGAATACAAGGTCTAGTCATAACTTAACATGCTACTAAAATCCACTCTCCACTCTTTACATTCTTCTTCAAAAAGAATCAAGAAAAGGTGAGCCTAACATCAGTATTAGTAACAACATATAGATCCTATAAGTAGTGTGTTCCTTTTATCTTAATAAGTGCAACTCTTTGTTCAATATGCTAAAAAGAAAGTGCAGCATTCAAATAAGTAGCAATTTGGTTAATTTTTTCCTTTGTTTTCTCTCTTCTTTTGCTTAGCCTCTATGGTAGCAAAGCAAAGCAGGAAAAAAGGAGAGCAAAAAGTTTTGCCATTACATATAAGGTAATGAAGTATGTAATGGAAACCCAGTATAGTTCTAGGCACATGAGCTTCATACATGTCTCCTAAGCCAATTAATACAGAGGTACTGTAATTATAGGATATCTACTTCCATACTCTTCATTTATTTTCACCATTATTTACTATACATTCACACTAGCATTGAGTCCTCACAAAAACCTTAGAGACACTGTTAGCCCTATTTTATATATGAAAAAACTGAGATTTAAAGAGAATTCTGAGTGGCCAGAGGTCATACAACTCACTGACTGGGACTCAAGCCCAGGCCATTTAACTCTGAAGCCTATGTTTTATATCTGCACAATTCAACAACACACGAAACCAAGTTCTCCTGTGTGTCTTAGGAAGATGTGTGATGGAGAGATAGAGTATCAGTGGGCTGACATGCAAAGGCCAGTCCAAATAAATTCCTTCAGCAGGGTTTCTCAGCCTTGGCACTATTGACATTATTGGAAGAATAATACTTTAATGTGAGGGACAGCCCTGTGCATTGTGGGATGTTTAACAGGTTCTCTGGCTTCTACTCACTAGATCTTATTAGCATCCATACCTTCCCCCACCAAGATGGGACAATCAAAACTGTCTCTAGACATTGCCAATTGTTTCTCTGGATGGTAAAAATCACTGCAGGTTGAGAAGGTCTCTTCTAGAGGAATGATGTCTTTACCATGACCACCTGAGTCATCAGTCCCCACAGGGTCCCAGTATTTATCACAGGCCTTCTGGGGCTTGGACCTTCCTGGTTCTCTCCTACCAAGGGATTGACTCCCTCAAAGGTTCACTAAACAATATGATCATTTTGGCCTTCTCTAAGCTAATCGAGATTTTTTGGTCACTGCATCATTGTTTTGATCCTGCCTGACATTTCTGAGAAATGTTTAAGATTCTAGAATAGAAGCACAAATTAGTCGCAATTTTGAACACATTTTTTTCTGATCTTTTTTACTATCCCTACATAATTGTGATCTGCTTAAATACCTGCCCTGACTGCTACAGGGGCTTACTCATGTTTGGGACCATGGCTAAGCGGACAGTACTTTCTGAGTCCACCTGTCTAGAGTACTTATCCCATGGTACATAACTCAGGTGCAAGATATCCAGAAAGGGAAGGCACAAAGGATAGGAAGGAGATAACTGTGTCTAACAACTTTATACAAAACCTATTTAATGGATGGTACTAGAGCCCCTTCCCCATGTTGTCATGTTAGTTTTCTAATCTTTCTTCCCTGTGCCCAATATAATCAGTCCATAAGATTTCAGTCCACCTGCCCCTCCTTTAAAATCAGCTAAGAAAACACAAAGCTGATATCAAGGCATCCCATATGTATTGGTATTTGCTGACTTGAGTAGAAAATGTGCCTAATATAAAAATGAAATGATGACATGGCTACCTTGTGTTTTTTTTTTTTTGGAAGTAGCAATGCTAAACCACTCTACCTGTAGTCTTAAAAACAGACTGAGCTTTGTGCTTTTATTTTTCCTCTCACCCCATTCATCATCAGCATTACATTCTATAACCATAACCCAACTGACAAGGTTTTGATGACTCACAAGGTGAGACTGAATTTAGCTTAGTTCTCCCTATGTGGCAATGTACAGTTATGCTGTTAGAAACTATGAGTAGTAGACTTGCAGACTTGCATTTGTGTCATGTCACCTGTGATAGTCCAAGTCTAGAATAAAGGGAATCTATTCCAGTTACTCTTCTGTGAGTGTTGCTGACCTCACCACAGGACTGTGAAATATATATAGTCCTCTATGGGGAGAGTAAAGTGGATGACCTGGGGGTCCAGTCATGATATTCTACTGAATAAATGTTCAAGTGGGAACACACATGCACACACACCACCATATGTCTCTGTCTTGATAAAGTTCACTCACTGAACTAGAGAAAAGTGAAGTGACTTCCTGGCTCACTAGGCTTTAGAATTATAACTCGAGTTCCAAAAATTCTAGAATACAAAATCCAGAATGTATTTTTTTTAAAAAGGGGAAGAAAAGATTGGTGAAATCAAGACCTATTGAAAGTCAGGAATCCTATTCTTAAATTCCTGATTAAATTTAAGACAAGGTACTATATTAGGGAATGTGTTGTTTGATTCATTGAATAAATTAACATACAACATAAATAAGAAATGATTTAACATTTTAACTGATCGAAGCAGAAAAGATAAATCTGCAGAATAATCAAAAGGGACCAAAGTGTGTGTGTGTGTATGTGTGTGTGTATGCCTTCCAATTAGTAGAGGAATACAAGGTATATAATAGTTCTAGAAGAGAGTCACGCATTTTAGGTTTAGAATAATTTTCAAAATGTAATTCTTACTTTACCCATATGTAGAATACACTTAACAGGTTTCCTAACTAATGGTCATCTAACCTCTGCTTGAACTCTTCCAGAGATAGAGAGCTCACTATTTAAAAGATCTATATTATTCTGTTGGATGGACTTACTTGCTTTGTCATTCTGATATTAGTCCGACATCTTTCCATCTGACCCCTCTTTACATATCTCATTCTCACTAGCCCTAGTTCTGACTATGCAGAATTAGTTCTACTAATTCAGAATTAATATACCTCTTCTTCCCATGCCAGCCCTTTATGAATTTGGAGACAGCCATGTCTGTCTTTCTCCTCTAAGTTAGGTTTATTCATTTAGGTTACATTCCTTGCATAAACAAGTTTATGATTTACAAACTTTGACATGTGAAGTTCCCTCAATTGGACATACTCTAGCTGCTATTGCCCTCTTCAATTTTTTTCTCACTTTTGTGATCATAGTGTATATACAGATAGTTACATATAAAAAAGCCACTAAGCATCATATCATAAGTATTTCTTCATGTTTTTTAAAACGATTTTGTTTTTAGAGCAGTTTTAGGTTTACAACAAAACTGAGAAGGAGATGCAGAGATTTCCCACATACTCTCTGCCCTCACACATGCATAGCCTCCCCCATTATCAACATCAGTCACCAGAATCGTACATTTTTTTAACCTACATTGACATATCATAATCACCGAAAGTCCATAGTTTACCTTAGGGTTCTCTCTTGGGTTGAACATTCTATGGGTTTTGACGAATATATAATGACAAATATCATTATAATATCATACAGAATATTTTCACTGCCCTAAAAATTCTCCATTCTCTGCCTATTCATCCTACCACTCCAATCTGGCAAATACTGATTTTTCTGTTGTCTCCATAGTTTTGCCTTTTTCAGAATTTCATATAGTATGTTGCCTTTTCAGATTGGCTTCTTTCACTTAGTAATTGCATAAGATTCCTCTATGTCTTTTCATGGCTTGACAGCTCATTTGTTTTTAGCACTGAATAATATTCTATTGTCTGGATGTACCACAGTTTATTTATCCATACAACTACCAAAAGACATCTTGGTTACTTCCAAGTTTTGGCAATTATGAATATAGCTGGTATAAATATCCATGTGCAGGTTTTTGTGCGAATATGAATTTTTAACTCTTTTGGGTAAATACCAGGGTGCACGACTGCTGGATCATATGGTAAGAGTATGTGTAGTTTTATAAGAAACCGCCAAACTGTCATCCAAAATGGCTATAATGTTTTGCACTCCTACAAGAAATGTATGAGAATCACTGTTGCTCCACATCCTCACCAGCATTTGGTGTTGTTAGTATTCAGGATTTTGGTCATTCCAATAGGTGTGTAGTGATATCTCACGATTGGTTTCAGTTTGTATTTCCCTGATGACATATGATATGGAGCATCTTTTCATATGCTTATTTGCCATCTGTATATCTTCTTTGGTGAAATATCTGTTAAGGTCTTTGGCACATTTTTCAATTGGGTTGTTTGTTTTCTTATTATTGAGTTTTAAGAGTTCTTTGTATACTTTGGATAGCATTCCTTTATCAGATGTGCCTTTTACAAACATTTTTTCCCAATCTGTGGCTTGTCTTCTAATTCTCTTGATATTATCTTTTGCAGAGCAGATGATTTAAATTTTAATGGAGACTAGCTTATCAAATTTTTTTCATGGACTGTATCTTTAGTGTTGTATCTAATAAGCCATCATATACTCAAGGTCAACTAGGTTTTCTCCTTATATTATCTTCCAGAAGTTTTATGGTTTTGTATTTTACATTTACGTCTATGATCCATTTTGAGTTAATTTTTGTGAAGGGTCTTTGTGTAGGTTCATATTTTGTATGTGGATGTTCCAGTTGTTCCAGTACCATTTGTTAAAGAGACCATCTTTGCTGGGTTGTATTGCCTTTCCTACTTAATCAAAGATCAGTTGACTTTATTTATGTGGGTCTATTTCTGGGCTCTCTGTTCTGTTCCACTGGCCTATTTATACATGCTTTCGCCAATACCAGGCTGTCTTGATTATTGTAGCTTTATAGTAAGTCTTTAAGTTTGTCAGTGTCAGCCTTCTAAATCTGTTCTTCTCCTTCAATACTGTATTGGCTATCCTGGGTCTCTTGCCTCTACATATAAACCTTAGAATTAGTTTGTTGATATCCATAAAAAAACTTGCTGGGATTATTTTTTTCTTATTTTTACAAAATCTTTATAATGTAGAAAATATTCTCAAATTACATAATTAATAGTTGTTATAAAGAAGTGTGTTCTGAGAACAAGTCAAGAAGCTCTACAAAAACAAATATCCTGTAATCTTCTCTTTGTGAAGGAGATATTCATGAATGAGTGCTTGATTGAACAAGAATAATATCTCTCATGAATGATATATATGACAAGTGGAGTCCAGGTCTCCTGAAGCTTCTATAAGACCCATAAGTTTCCATAAAGTCTTCCATAAGACCTTAATGAGAAAACCACATCTCTGGACCTGGATCTGCTGCTTTGGGGATATCAAAACAAAACCTTGCCACTTAGCTCCAGGTAGGGTGGGGCGGGGGTGGTGGGGGACAATCCATAGTAGCAAGATCCATAAGATTTGTAGGGAATTCCTTGGTGGTCCAGTGGTTAGGACTCTGTGCTTTCACTGCCGAGGGCCAGAGTTCAAACCCTGGTCAGGGAACTAAGATCCCACATGCTGTGCAGTGCGGCCAAAAATATAAATAAATAAATAAAATTTAAAAAAAAAGATTTGTAGTAAGTAAGAATGTTATATTATTAATTTACATTGAGAAATATATCTGTCAAGTAAGCCAAAACATTTATACTAGACCTGGCTGACACAATCTCTCCCCTAGAGAAAACACTATAGAAGAAGGAAAATTGAAATTCACTTCAAGTGAAATTGAACTTCACTTGATGAGCATGAGATCAGGGTAAAGCCAAAATGAAAAATGATCAATATAGCTTGCAGCACCAATTAAAGAAGTTGCATTCTTAACTCATGTCCATGGACTCTTGGGCTTTAAGGCAGCTGTGAAACCCAAGATATTGTAAGGAAAAAAGTGTATTTATATGCAAATGTTTATTTTTCAAGAGTGAAAAGGCAATAGTTTCATCAGATCCTCAAGAGAGTCCATAAAACAAACAATGTTAAGCATTAAATAATATGTCTTGCCCAGTAAACAGGAAATCTTATGTCATCTGTACAGAAATTTTATTTTCCTAACACGACTTACAGACACACATGTTTCTCTTACACTCACTTTGTTCCAGGTTTTAGCAAGCCACCCTTTTTGTTAATATGCTCTTCATGTACACAATTTCTTAATGTATACTCTTCTTTATATTAAAAACTGCCCATAAAAATATATAAAATTATGACACACATCACAGTATTTAGGGTATACTTGTTTCTCAAATTCCCTAGTCACATATTTAAGGACTGTTTCTGAGGGGTGGCTACATCTGCAATCAATAAATGTCAACCCCTGAATATCATCATGTTCTAAGGGCATCACAGATGAGCTCCCAAATATGTGTTCCAGAAACCTTCAGAGAAGCAACATTTGCAAGGGCATATCTATTGATGTTGGGGATATAATCCTATGCAAAGAAAAGCAGATTTGTATTCATCACTTTTTACCTTTACATATCACTTTTGGTAACTTGAGAGACTGGAAATTTGACACAACTATACAACTACCATAAAAATAGGACTTTCTCGGGCTTCCCTGGTGGCGCAGTGGTTAAGAATCCGCCTGCCAGTGCAGGGGACATGGGTTCAAGCCCTGGTCTGGGAAGATCCCACCTGCTGCAGAGCAACTAAGCCCACGCGCCACAACTATTGAGCCTGCGCTCTAGAGCCCGTGTCACAACTACTGAAGCCTGCGCACCTAGAGCCCATGCTCCGCAACAAGAGAGGCCACTGCAATGAGGAGCCTGCGCACCGCAACGAAGAGTAGCCCCTGCGCTCCGCAACTAGAGAAAGCCCGCGTGCAGCAACGAAGACCCGACACAGCCAAAAATAAATAAATTAAATAAATAAATTTATTAAAAAAAAAATAGGACTTTCTCTTTCGACTCAACTTAACCATATGGGTGGGTCTTCCCTTCTTCTCTCATATATTCAGACTGCACATTCCCTCCCATGTGTTATTTTGCTCAATGGCTTCTATCTCTATGGAATACAGGAACTGAAGACTACCAAAGAAAGAAGAGTAGGATAAAACAAACTGCCAGGGAAAAATATCCAAAAATTCATCACAGAGAGAAGGGAAAAATTGAGGTCTCCACAGATGAGTGCTTTTAATTAGGAAGAGGGCTGAACGGCAAAGAGCTTATGCTAATAAGCAGCCTCTTTTAATCAGCTTATTAAAAAGAAACATTTTTAACATCCAAAACAGTTTCAAAAATGGTAATTATTAGAAAAGCATTAGCAGTTTGATGGTGGGGGAAGGAAAGATCTGGTCATGAACTGAAGTTAAAAAGCTTTTTAGATACTCGGGGCAGGCCCAGAGGTCCTGAAGAAGTGGGACAGCACCAGTGTAGGCATGTTCTGTGTCAGCTTCATCTTTTTTCTTTTATAAAAGACTAACTCTTTTCTTTTCCAGGTCCCCTGGTTTCCCATTTTGCCTCCTTTCTTTTTCATTTTTTTTCTCTTGCTGCCCTTTTATCATTTCTAACATGTTTTCCCCAATACGTTTCCTGCTTTTTTTTGTTGTTCCAAGGCTTTGGTTCCACTTTCTTTGCTCTTATAAATATGCTTTCCTTGTGCACAGATCTTTACAGTCCAAACTTGAATTTTAACATGAAAAAAAATCTATTAATATTTGGCTTGTAAGAAATATTTCCAGCACTTTCACTGTGTTCTGCACCTAGTTAGAAAAAAACCTCCAAATAGTTATTGAATTATATTCCAATATGGATTAAAATATCAGGATATATCTTACCCTGAAGCAAGCTCCTAATTTTATTGTTAGTTAAGGTATAAGCAGAAAACATAACCCTCTGAGTCTTTAAAAGAAAAGGAAATTAATGTAGGGTCTTGATAAACAGATGATGGAAGAGGATCAGAAGCCAACCAGGGGACACTGAGTGATTAACATTGTTATAAAGACAGAGGAGATGGTATTGGTTGACCCCAAGGGCAACACCAGAACTGTGCAGGCCTGTCCTAGGGATCCGAAGTCACAGAAGAGAGTCAGCAGCTGCCCAAGATACCAACTGCAGTAAAGAGAAGAGAGAGGGAAATACTCTAGCTGTTCCCTTTCTTTTGCCCTCCAATTTCTCACCATGCCTTCCACTGACTGAGCCCAGCAAGAGGCCAGCTTAACTGGGGGAGCCTTGGAACCAAAGCCTTTGGAGGTCAGACTCCAGCTACAGAGAGGGCAGCAGGACAATGTGAGAAATGGACCTGAGAAGCAATGGCCTTGGGGCCAGCACACTCAGCTCTTTAGCATAGAAGGAAATGGAATCTTCTCTTTTTTCATCTCCCATATGTTAGCAAATTGTCAGTGCCTGGGTTGAAACAGAATTCATATCTCTGAGACCCCAGATCTGAAATATTTGGAAATTTCTTAAGTTCTCAAGGTCTTAAGTACTTAATGCATGTTTTAGCTTTGAACTAGCTACTTTGAAACAGTGAGGGTTCAAGAACTATCCTGTTTGTAGACAAAAATCTCCCCTCTTTATCCACATGGGATGAGAAAAACAACTTTTGAGAAAACAACTTTTGTTTTTCTGAGCTGCTGCCTAGGCATTTTATAGTATAATAACTGTGCTCACACCCAGAGTCTGGGCATTTGGATGAGGACTGGAGTCTAGAGTGCCCGCTGTCACTTTACTTTTTCCTGGGCACCGTTTAAAGTAATCATTAAGAGTTAAGCCCACAAAAAGTTAGTGACCTCCATGCCAGCCACCTTATAAGCAATAGGTGATTGCTACCCACTCTCTATCTCCTGCTCACTCGTGACCTGGAATGGAGGATTGCCCTTTCCCCAGCTCATGGCACCCCCTGCTTCTGGGATCTGTAAGTAATAAATCTTGTGACTACTTCCTTTCTGTGGGTGTAAGGTATTGAAGATGCATCTTCAATCAAAACAATCCTGTGGTTCACTTTCCCAAAGTGGGATCTTGGATGCTGAGGGAGCTCCCTGCTGCCCCTGTGTGGGTGTCTCATCTTGACCTCCTCAGTCAGCAGGTCATAATCTGCATGTTCCTAATTCAATACACCAGCTCCAGCTTCTCAGCACAACTGGCAAGGAGGATGGGATTGTGGGCATAGTTTGTATCCCCTTGCAATGCCTTAGAGCTGTGAACGGCTTACTAACTTCCTCTCCCAGACTGCTCAGTCTCTCTGGGAAGGAAGCACTGCTTGCTGGCTCTGCTGTATACTGCTGCTGCCAGATGTTGCTGGGAATCCCCACCCTAAGTTGCTGTTGCCATAAAAGGTCAGACTCCCTGTAGAGACCAACCAGCAGGCCTCACTCTGATATGGATATGTTTCCCATTAGTCTCTAAATGAAACCCAGCTGGGTATCAGGTCTGGAGGCGAAGGCTATAATCATATGCAAAATTCCCCACATTGAGCCCAGATGAGCTAACCAGGATGGTAGGGCTCTGACTCTATCCCCCAGGCAGGGACCAGGGCATGGGCTATCAGGTCCTGGGAGGCAGGGACCAGGTCATGGGCTATCGGGTCCCGGGAGCCAAGGAGAGTTCCCCTAGATTAGTGTCGGTAAGGGAGGTGGTTGCTGGCCCCAACGTGTCCCCAGGGTGTTGAGCTTGCAGAGCCAGCCCTAATGCCTGACAGGGGCAACTCCATCATGGCACCTCAGGTGGGCAAACACTGCTGAGGCAGGTGCCTCCTATGTTGCTGCATTCCTTGTTGCTATTGCAAAATTTCCCCTGACCCCCTGGGATATGGGGAGTCTCACCCCTGGCATGGTACAGCAAAACAAATACTCACTAAAGATGGGGCCACCGAGCTCAGAGCACCAGATCCTCTCAAGTTCCCAGAGGAGTTCAAAAAAAAAAAATACTAGACACTTGTTAAGACCCCTGCTCAAATGGCTTGGGACTTATTGCACACGGTGGCACATCAATATGCCAAATCGCAGGTGCTACATTCTTGGGGCTTGGGAGCATTTTCCCAAATACATCACATAACATTGTACTGGTGGAGGTGGACCCTGGCCCCTCAGAGGTTGGTGTGGACACCCTGGGATGGGAGGCAGCAGCATATGAGCATATGAGTTGGGGAAGAGGCAACCCTGTCCCAGGTGTTCCCTGTTACTACCCATCCTACCAAAATGTTGTACGAGGACAAGCATGAATGAGAAATGGCGACATAAAACTATACCATGATGGAAATGCAAGGTTTTCTAGAAAACTTCATCCAAAGGGAGGAGGAGAAGGGTGCTGATTGGCTCTTACAGGTCTTTGGAACTGGCTCTGAGTTATTGCCTCCAGCAGCTGAGATGCACTAGCTGGCTGGATTGGCCAAAGATCCCCCAATTAATGCTTTGTTTAAAAACAAACCCCAAGGTATTGAGGGACCAATTGATTAGAGACACCCTAGAGGAAAGCCCAGACTTGTCACTGCAGTGAGGATGCTCCCGAATACATCAAGCCACCAGGGCTGGAGACAAAATAAAACAGGGGACGGACTCAGAGGAAGGTCTGGAACTCACCCGGATAAAGAGGAAGCTTCCCTCTCCCGACCTGGATATTATGGCTTGGCGTGGGGCCCACCATCCGTCACAGTTATTACAACTAGGGCGCGCTCCTAGTGAACAACCCTGGATGAGGTGAAATTGGGGTAGGTCTGTGGGTTTATCATTTTGCCGAGCATCATACTCCCACAGAGCCCCGGACGATCTCCAGTCCGGAGCAGGCGCCCTTGGGGCCAGAATCTAAGGATTTCTTCTTAAATGGCGCCTCCACACCTCATAAGATGCTGTTACAATTCATAGAAGTGTCAGATACCGTACAATACGCATTAGACCGCATCAATGCTGCAGCTAAACATGAAAAAGAGCATTTTCCTGAAGCTCAGATCTTGTTTGCCGGTAAAGGTGAAAACAGCCCTGCTGCCGCTCAGCCAGGAACCCAAAGGAGGGGCGCTAAAGGATACGAGGGCTTCCAGGCCCCTTACTGGTCCTCGCGGAGGGGTGGTGCCTCAACCCAGCTCCTTCCCTCATGGGGTGACTGAGAGGCCTCTCTGTACTGGCAGCTCCGGATACGCTGGGTCCCTAATGACTTCATCTCAGGACGGCCTGAGCTGAGTTAGAAGCCTTTGCTCAGGTGCCGCAGGCTCTTTAGGAAACAGCCAGCCCCAGTGAGGGCAGATGCCCTCACCTCTCAGAATGCCCCAGCCCTGGCAGCAGGATCCGGGATCCCGTACTGTGATTCTCGAGAGTGGCAGCTACCAAGGCCCTTGCCCTAGGGACCAGGGGGTTCCCCTCCTCCAGGAGGCACTTCTCCATATACTGCTCTAAATATCCCTCTGGACACACAAGAGAGACAACATTTTACTACTTTCATTGACACTGGAGCCCCAGTTATAGTGCTTCCTGGGAACCTCTCCAAACATAAGCAAGGGGCACCCTCTAAATTACAAGGCACAGCAGGTAGAATCGTAGAAGGCTTCCATTGGATGTCACTCTTGGAACACTCTTTATTGAAAACCTTTTAGTGGCAGTGGCCCCTCTGCCCTATCCTTTCCTGTTATAGGTGTGGATGCCTTGATGCGCCGCCATGCCGTCTGAAGCAAAACCCCGATTCCTGGCCTTCCTGGTGGGAGCAGCCCGTTGGGAGCTCATAAGACTGCCACTCCCGATTAAGACAGCAAATGTGCCCCAATGTCATTTGTGACAGGGGCCTGAAGGACTGTGGCCCATAATTCAAGATTTATTATAGGAAAGAGTCATTAAGCACACCATTTCTCCTTTCAGTTCTCCCGTTTGGCTGGTATTGAAGCCCGCTACTAATGAGTGGTGACTTACAGTTGACTGCCGAAATGTAAATGGTCAGGTGCCCCCGTTAAGGCTCCCATTCCCAACACGGTATGGTTAATTGAGAACATCAAAGGGCTCCAGGGGCTACTTTGCCATGATCCATCTAACTAATATGTCCTATTCAGTATTGATCACCAAGGAGTCCCAGCTGCAATTCGCCTTCACATTCAAAGGCACTCAGTATACCTTTACCTGGCTGCCTATCTTAACAGCCTGGCTATTGCCCACGATCTTTGCCAGCAAGACCTAGATGCCCTTACAGTGTCCCCCTTGCACCATCTGGCACTATATTGATGACATTCTAATCAGGGCCCCTTGGAGGATGCAGTGCATGAGGCTCTAACACAGCTGGTGATGCACCTGAAACATACAGGTTGGGCTACCGCCTCATCTAAAATTCAAGGGCCAGCCGCCACTGTTAAATTTCTCGGCATTAAGTGGTCCTCTAAAGGCTGAGAAGTTCCACTTGCAGTTAAATATCAATTGTTAACTATTCAGCCTCCCACTACAGCAAGCCCAAGTCTTAGGTCTCTTCACATTTTGGAGGCAACACATACCGCACCTACCCATCATTCTTAGACCCATTTATGCAGTCACGTGTAAATCCTCCACATTTACGGGGGGAAGGCTCAACAGCAAGCCTTCCGGCTGGCACAGCAGTCAATTCTTAAGCCCCCTCCCTGGTCCCCCGGCTCCTCCTGGGTTGAGACACTGGCCACCAAGGACTATGGGTCCTGGAGCCTAAGGACTAAACGCAGCTCCTCCTGGCTGCCTATGGGGTTCTGGACCAGACGGCTGCCCTTCACAGCCACCTGTTACACTCCCTTAGAATGACAGATTCTGGCTGCTTATTGATCTTTGTTAGAAAGAGAGGCACTCACAGGAACGGAGCCTCTTCTGAGTACCCACATTCCCACGAGGCCGTGGATAAGGGACGTCTCCCAAGAGCAACTCAGCACAGCTAAAAACGCCTCTTTGCTAAAATGGAGATGGTACCTTCAGGAACAGGCTGAACCTAACGTGGCAGGTCTTTCCAACTCTCAGGAGGATGTGGCTTCCCTGCTCCTCAGGCCCCTGCTCATGGGCCTTGAGGAACTGGTGATGGTACCCCATTGCCTAAGCCTCTGTCGACCTGGGATAGCCCTTGGGAAGAGCTGATGAAACAAGACAGGAAGTCTGTGTACTTCTCAGATGGCAGCGCCACCACCATCAGTGGTGAAGCCCGTTGAAGAGCAGCAGGGGACCATCCTGCCAGCAGTACCACACTCATTAAAGACAGCAAGTTGGGGTTGACTCAGCTTGCTGAGCTTGTGACAGTACAAATGGCTGCGCAGAGTGCTGCTGACAATGACAAGCCTCTTGTCCATATTTTTACTGACTCAAGGGTAGCTGCTAACAAGCTAGTGCTTTGGTTGGGCCAGTGGCAGCAGGAGGATTTTCACATTCAAGGCCATCCCATTTGGGGTCCCCCAGTTTGCAGGTACACCACCCAGGTACCAGTCACAATTGAGGTCACTCATGTTTCATCACATACAAAACTGTCTTTAACCGCAAGATGGATGCTCTTGACCAAATCCAGGTCACCAGCCTTTTGGGGCTCTCAACCACTGACTCTTTACCAACAGCCCTGCAGGCTCCACCCACTACCACAAAACCACAGCCTCCCCCATCAATCAGTCCTCACTCGGCTCCACCAATCTGGCCTTCCTTACTCACCAATTCCATATTCCTTATTCCCTGGCAGAATGGTCCCATATCTCTTAGGGTTATAGGGAGATGCTGCCATCTGGGCCTGGGGCAGGGGTGTTTGGCTTATGGCAGCCCTTTTAAGACACATTGTTTGAACTGCAAATTATGCTCCCAAACCAAACTCTGGAAACTGTCCCACCAGGCTTTGGTTCCACAAGGAAACCACCCTTTTAGTCCTTTGATTTCACAGGGCTACTTCCTCTGTCAGCAGGCACTATGGACTTCACTATTATTACGTGCGGATACTTTTATCAGCTTACTGCTTGCTACACCCACCAGGTAATCTCTTTCTTTTCCAAGTGCATCCTTCCCCCATTTGGCCTTCCTTACATCACTGACTCAGACGAAGCATCTCATTTTACCCACAGAACACACCACTGGGCTCTCCAACAGAGCATCCAATGGAACTTTCATCTCCCATCAGCCACAGGCCTCTGGCATTACTGATCACCATTATGGTCTTAAAAAATCCTTGCTCCTTAAGTTACAGGGTGGTAAATGTACTTCAAAATGGACTTCTTTGTTGCCAGAGGCACTTACCACTTTAAACTCCAGGCCATATGGCCACCACTCTCCTCTTACCAACTAAGCTCGCCTGGCCACGCTGCCTATGATTGTTATCACGGGGGTATCTGGTGCCTTCACCTTACAGGACAATATTATTTACATTTTTCCCATTATATATTTTCCCCTTACAGATTTAAAATGTCAATCATCTCACCTTCCAATATTCATTGGCAAACCCCTGGCCCATTAGAAGAACACAGACCCATCATGCTGCTGCTGGACCACACTTACCTGCTTGATTCCAATGTATAGTGGCTTTAGTGGATGGCTCATTTCTCCTCACCATACCTCCCTACAGGAAGTGGAAATGATGGTACCTGGACCCACTGAGAAACAGTATGGATCTCTAAAAGAGGGTAAGAGGCACTCAGTTTGCTTGTCATCAGCAACATTAGAAGGAGACAGTGTGGCGATACAATGACAACACTTGGCCCAACCCCACTTTGGAGGAGGCCACCAATGAGCTAGTGACCCACAAGGGCCCCATAATAAGTCTTCAGTGGGCAAGTAAAAAACTATAAAATACAAATGCTCGCTGCTGCTGGCCTTACTCTGTGATTTTTATACCATCTGGGTCATAGAGCTTCTCCTCCACCCTAGAAAGGCAACACCAGAAAGCTGCTGGAATAATTGCATCCCAGGATGGGGGGCAAAGTGGTGTTGAAAGTCAGATCTAGAGGGGCTGCACCCAAAACGCCACCAGTGTGGATACTAGCCAGCTGATTCAAGCCCTCTATCTTAAGTGGGACCAACAGTACAAAGGTTTAAAGGCCACCAGCCCTGCCCAAATGGTCAAAGACATCCTGCCCTCTGGTCATTACATTGCCCTAATTTCAACCCTAATTGACTGACAGGCTTATGCAGTTCAGACCCGCCTCTGGTACTACAGGACCAAACATTAAATTATTGGGAGCATATAATTGGATTTTCTTTAGACCAAGGCTACACATGTGCCTCCAGTCTTTACTATTTATGGATGGAAACCTCCTGTGCTTCAGAGGGGAACAGTGCCCAATCATGTGTGAGGTGAGCCCCAGAAGAACCTCCAAAACTTACTAAAAATCTCTGATACCAGTAAATGCTCCTGGCAGTGCAAGCAAACCTTAATCAGGACATTTGAAATCTATGTGACCCCGTTAGACCCCTTGGCCCCTCAGTTCCCCTCCTGGGTGGCTCCCTCCACCTGTGCAAACCCTGGAGCTGAACATGCCCCAAGCCAAAATGTCACGTGATACTGCCTCATCCTGAATGCTGCCTCCACAACTTTCCACGGTAGCAGCCATGACACCAAGGAAGACACAGCCAGTGATGATGGCGAGCGCTCCCCAGGACTTGCTTGTTTATCTAAATTCCCTGCTGATGACCCCCTTGAGTAGCATTTTGCAGAATTACTGTGTTTACCTCAGAGCCCCCTTGCTTACTCCAATGCCTGCTGCTCGAGTGTGAGGGGATACCCGGACTGCCAGGCTGCTCTCTGCTGCGCCTCTGAGCTGTGGAAGGCCAAACTATGTGCCAAGTACACAGCCTTACAGGGGTCTCTTTAAACACTTCACTTAGCTGCTTGCGGTCACACCCATTAGACTGGCCCACACTATGTGTCCTACTGGGAGTTAGTGAATTTAATTACTGTTGGAAGGACCCCTCCTCAGCTGCAGATGCTGCCACCACCACGGCATCCCCCCCAAACCCTCCAGGATCACAGCTGCAGCGTCACCTCCCTCCACCACCCTGAGGGGACGCTTCCCACCATCACAACTCACGGCTCCACAATCCTCTTACTTAAGCTCTCCAACAGCCTGAGTCTTTTTATACAACAGGCAGAAATCAGAGCTAATGCTGGGGGCACCTGTAAATGCTGGTAGTTTACTGGGCTCAATAAAGAGTCAGTGGGCTACCCAGCTGCTTTATTGACCCTGCCCCCGTGTGCCCAACAGAAGGCACCCCACGTGTCCCTCGCCTGGCCATTCTCTGTGGTGCTCAACTGCTCCTATGCAGGACACTCTGCAATACAGGATGTGGCACCCAGCAGGAGCTCCCATGTTCTTGGACCATGCAGCCCAGCCATCGAGGGGGTACCCCAACTTAGTTCAGTTTCTCTGATCAAGCAGCTGGTGTCCACTGTGGGTCCAGTGCCCAAGGGCCGTCACATGTACGTGTTTCTCCATACGTGCACTTCTTCCTCCCTCGATCTCCAATGCATGTGCCTCCTTTCCAGCCCCTGGGGAGTGCTGTCTGTTCATACCAATGTACTTCAATCTCCCACAGACTACCCTAATAAATCACTGATCAGGAACCCCATTGGGCTGTTATACGAAAGCACAGTCTTAATGCAGCAACAACATGATTCTTTAGCACAGATAGTTTGGGATAACCGTTCAGCTCCAGATAACTTATTGGGCCAGGAAGGCGGTGTATGCGTTGTAAAGGGCACCACCTGCTGCATGTATACCAATAATTCTGCACAAATTCAGACAAATTTACAAAAGACGACTCAACAGGTACAAGTATTCCATAATCTCACCCAAGTTTTTAATCAAATATCTACCTTAACCCTTATCCAAGGGCTTTTATTTGCTTTCTTGGCTGGACCCCAACAAATGGTGAGACAGACGGTTATGGACAGGATTTCAAACTGCTGTTTGCCTACTGATAATGTTGATTGCCATTTTTGCTTTGCTTAAATGTTTCGTGTTCTGGGTGACCAAAACCCTGCCGGTGGCTTTTAATATTTCCGTTGTCCAGACAGTCCACGATTTTCCCTAAAGATTAATGCCTAGGCATCACGGGGTCAATTGTGATGAGAAAAACAACTTTTGAGAAAAACAACTTTCAAGAAAAAAACTTTTGTTTTTCTGAGTTGCTGCCTAGCTATGTTACAGTATGATAACCCTGTTCACACCCAGAGTGTGGATATTTAGATAAGGACTTGAGCTTAGGATGCCCACCATAAGTTCCCGCTTTACCCTTCCTGGGGCTCTTTTTAAAATAACCACTTAGAGTTAAAGCCTGCAAAAAGTTAGTGACCTCTGCCCCAGCCACCTTATCAGCAATAGGTGCTTGCTACCCTTCTCTCTAGCTCCTGCTCTCTTGTGACCTGAGATGGAGGACTGCCCTTCCACTACTCACTATAAGCCCTCACTTCTAGGATCTGTAAGTTGTAAATCTTGTGACTCTACTTCCTTCCTGTGGGTGTACAGTATTGAAACTGTGTCTTCAATCAAAACCACCCTGTGGTTTCACTGCCCCAAAGTGCGAGTTCGGATGCTGAGGGAGCTCTCTGCTGTCCCTGTTCAGGTGGCTTATGCCTCCTCATGCAGCAGGTTATAATCTGCATATTCTTAATTCAATACACCAGCTCCAGCTTAGCATACCATGCAATTTGGGGAAAGTCAGGGCTAGGAAAAGATAGGGTATCTGTGCAGCTGCAACCTCCATTTACTTCACAAATCATATGCTGCTACCAAACTAAATGTGTATAGGGGTATGATAAGAAGATGTGGAGGAGTAGACAGAAATAAAATTTATGACAAGCGTTTCTGATTCAAATGCCAAACTTAGTCTATTATAAATTATCTGAAGACTCACAATTATGAAATGTATATTTCTATATTATTAATATGGTGAGTGGCAGAAAAAGCAGAATCAGGTAGTCTAATTTCAGTAGAACAGTCTATGTTGCTTGGTAATTTTTTCAATTTGTCCCCAGTGAGTTCTCTTGTGCATGAACTCCTTATGACTGAGTTCCTAAACTTTTACCCCTCTGCTTTAAAGCCCGTATCCCAAATATCAATACATTAAAAATAAATTCCTCTAGGTGAGACCTTCCTCAATTTCCCTTCCCACTGCTTTAACACTTATAGCTTTATTCATCTTTACTTATTCCCTATCATAAGGGAAGTACTCTGTCCATTCTCCCTGTAGACCTATGCTACCCTGGGCCATAGGTCTTATCCTCTCAACTCCCCTGGCAATTGTTTATATCAGTTAGGTTCTTTCTTTGAAATTGTCTCCTTTATCTCTTTCTCAACCACAATCATCACTTAAATTTTCCTCTACAATTTGGTTATACCCGAATCTATGCCCACTGATGTAATCTCTTAGCATGTAGCCAGATAGATTTCCAACTGCCTACCAGACAAATCCATGTTCTCACTCTTGACATGTCCTCCACGAAGTCATTATCTCTTCCAAAAATTCTCTGCTTCCCTCATGCTCATCTATTTAAGTTCCAAAACAGAAGTTCATCCCTGTGCCTGGAATATTCTTCCTCCCAATCTTTGTGTGTCTGGATCTTTCCTGTAATTCTCCTCTTTGCTTCAGTGAGACTTTCCTAATCACACCAACTGAAAACAGCTGCCCTGTTGCTCTGACACAGCATCCCGTGTTCATGATCTGCTGAGCACCTCCATCACTGGATAATGTCATTCATTTGTTTGCTCATGTATTGTCTATCCCCTCCGCCTTAGAAAATAAGCTCTCAGGAAAGAAGGATTCAGTCTTATTAATTGCTGACACATTATAGGTGTTCAATAAATATTTATTAAATGAATTAATAAACAATGACATCCTGATTCCATTAGATATACAATCAGGAACCAAATTTTGTTGATCCTACCTCAGAAACATTTTTCCCCTGCCTCTTTTAATTCAGATTCTTAGCATTTTCCCCCCAGACTACTTCAAATGGTCTGAGATTCCAGGGCCTCTTCACATAAAGCATCCTCTAAATTACCCTCAAAATCATAACTATTACAAAACAAGTGATCTGATCATGATACTTAGTTTTGCACATAAAAATCTCTACTGTCTTCTTATTGCTTAAAAGGTAAAATCCAATTTTTTTTAGACAGGAATACAAAGCCTTCAAAATCTGGCCCACATTTTCCTCTTAGACCTGAATTCCTACCTTTTTCATCTATACCCTATATTCAGGCCATATAAAATTTCTAAATTTTCTCCAAACATGTCAGACCTTTTCATGACCCTTAGTTCTAGTATATGCTGTTCCCTCTACATAAAGCACTTTTCTTTCTTCACTGGAGAAATTATAACAATTTCTCTAAAAGCTAAGCCCAACGTAGCCTTTTTTGTGACATTTTCCCCACATCTTCTTAGTAAAATTGGTTCTGTCCTCTGTGTTTTATTTTAGCACATACTACGTCACACTTCACATATATGTAGGCGGTATGCCTCCTGCTGGACTGACAATTACTGTAGAGCAGGGAACATACCCTAACTATCACTGTATCCCTATAGCCTAGCACCTGTCTGCAACAGAGTTTGCTGAGCACATGAATTTGTTAATTCAAACACATGAAAAACTAGAGCTATTTTCTTGGGAGTTTATTTTCTCAAAGGAAATCAAAATTGAGGCACAGAAGTATTGATTCTAAAGGAAGAGAAAAGGAAGAAAGGGAGGAAAAAGTGGAATGTACTTCAGAAACAAAACACATCCTGAGTCCTGAGGCTGTTTTCATTGTGTTCTCTCTCTTTACCCTCCGTTGTTCTTTTAAACAAACAAACAAACAAACAAGCAAATACATAAATATCAAAACATTCACAGAGACCAAAAGGTATATAGGTGGCCTGCCTTAACGTTTCATTAGTTTGCACAGAAATATCAAATCAAATAAAATTAGAGTTAGAAAAACTCTTTAGCAATCACCCAGTCCAAACTCTTCACTTTCCCAATGAGAAAAACTATAAGTCAAATAGATTTGAGGTGTTTAAAGTCACCCAGTTAATAAGTAGTATAACCTTAATTTGAATTTTCTAAAACAAAGATTAATGAGCCCTTCATCACCTCATTTTTTTCTTTCAGACATTTGTTAGTTCCCAGAATTTAAAAAACATTCTTATTCTTTCTGCTATTATTATTATTTCTACTTGTTTCAAACATACTCTACACACTTAAATGTCATTTTCTGATATATCACTACCCAAGATCATTTATGGGAATAAATAGGAAGATAGATACAAAAAAAACCCAGTCATATACAAAATTTTGATTAACGAAGAATGTCAGAAGTTCAGCCATGTTATATGCACACAACAGGAGCCTATGGCACTTAAATGCATGTAATTTAAAATCTCAATACCTTTTCCACAAGAGTACCTTATTTTCATTGTTATGTTGTGATGTGGATGACTATAGCAGACAAACGCCAGTATTCACAGCCTTAGTCCTAGTTTGTCCGAGAAAATTACGCCAAGTGTGCAGTGCCATCTGCTCCTGTAGCGATGCCATCCTTCCATTTTTCAGCACGGTGATAAACAACCCAACTGTAAGTCATTATCTGAGCTCCATAAGCACCTCGGGGCAAGAGAGGGGAGGGGATGTGGGCCCCCTATGTCACATCCAAAGTGATGCATATGAAACAGAAACAGACTTGCAGGTATAGGGAACAAACTAGCGGTTACCTGTGGGGAGAGGTGTAGGGGGAGGGACAAGATAGCAGAATGAGATTAAGAGGTACAAACTACCATGTATAAAATAAATAAGACACAAGGATATATTGTACAGCACAGGGAATAAAGACAGTATTTTGTAATAACTTTAAATGGAGTATAATCTATGAAAATAATGAATCACCATCTTGTACAGCTGAAACTAACATAATATTGTAAAGCAACTATACTTTAAAAAAAAAAGTGATGCACATGGCAGGGCAGGGGAAGGAAGAGGCAGTGAGTGAACACTAAAAATGATGAATGGGAGGGCAGTCCTAGAAATACTAAAAGAGCCACAGGACAGAAAGATTCTCTCCTACTTTGCAAGTGTCCTGGAAGTGGTGATGATAGGGCAGAAGAGTGGTAGAGTACAGATGGGGGTGTTGTTCATTTCAGAACATTTTAAAATCAACAAGCCTCATATCAACTTTTCCATTTTCAATTGTTTTGTGACTCTGGTCATCTCAATAATAAAGAAATGGTCAGAAAATAATAAATAATTAGAAAATAAACTGGTACATTTATACGGAATGGTGTAGTGTTAACAATTCATACAGGGCTCACATACCATTTTTGGTTGACATAGAAGTGAGGTCACAGAACTCTGATTTCAACAAAATGATGTGAAAGATGAGAGAACTGCAAGTCTGGGAGTGACCATTATCTAACATTTAAATTGTTTCTGCAATGTCCCTACCTCTATATTGAGCTGCTTTCTGTTTGTCCACAATCAGTGATAGGAAACTCATTACCTTATTCTAGCACACCAGGACCTTTCTATTTATATTCCAGACTTTCCAGATCTTCTTCAGTATGTATCTGTCACATAGTCTCTTCGTTTGTGAATATGTAAAGCAAATTGTTATATGGTATCAATGTCATCCTCTAAGACACTAATAAGTAAGCTGAAGAATATTTAAGAAAGTTAACATGTCAAGAGATGCTTTGCTGATTTAAGAATGAAAATCCTATAAATATGACATAGAAAAACAAAATTATAGAGGTATTTGGAGATTCTTTGGAGAAATTGTGGGAATAAAGTGTACAATGACATTTTGGAAAGGAAGAAGTTTTGGGACTAGGGTGAGCTTACGGTTGTACTCAAGGGAAAAAGTGTTTCTATGGATAGAAACCAGGAGGAAATATGGAACCGAATTTTAGCCTAGAAAGAAGAGTCTTTAGTAACTAATGCATATACCTACTCTTTGACTACTTAAAGTACAGGTGAATTATGTAGTTAAACGTAAGGTGACATACAAACCCACCAATGGGAATTTTTATCAGGCCAATTTGACCCATCTGAGAGAGTTCAGTGTGATTTACTTATTCTTCCCTCAAACTATAATGAAACAGCCCGTGTGCACCTAGAGACCTAAGGAACATGAGGGGTTGGAGTCCACGCAGTGTAGTAGAGAAATCACAGGAGAATGACAAAAAGAATGTTGACCTCAAGGACATATTCTCAAGGACATATTCTTTAAAAGCGACACTATCAATTACCTGAATAGTGACAGTTACCAAACTCTGTGCCAGGTAATGTGTTAGGTTCTGAAGATACAAAGATAAAGCAGACAGATGTCTTACCTCTAGAAAGAAGCTCATAGATTAGAAGGAGAGTTTGAGGTACACAAAACTAATTCAGTTGGGAGCAGCGAGGAGTACCTGCCTTCTGGGGGAAGTTAGAAATGGCTTCAGAAAGGAAACAGGATTTGAGCTTTCAGGCCTTTGAAGGATGAGTGGGGTTTCAATAGTTATAAATGGAGAAAAGGGCACTTAAGCAGCTGTGATACATGGATAAGAACTACGGGGCAAAATAAACTGGTCTGTATCTTCCATTCTGCAAACATTAGCTTGACTTGGCAAAAGTCAGGAAACAGAGCTGTCTTTCATATCATGTCCAACCTGCTCAATTTTCAGGCCAGTCACTTTGGACCCTTTTGATCTCGAGCTCTCCTCTACCCTGCCCTGCTCACACCCCATCAGGATTGCTTGAGTAAGAAGCCAGGCCAAAGTTGCCTGTGTATGTATGAAAGGCTGGAATTTGTTCTTCAGGATGATACAATCCCCATTAGAAGAGTCTTTAAAGGACTAAAGTTCAATAAGCCTTTGGACACTGAGAGAATCAGGGGATCTGTTGACCTAAGGTATGTCCAAAGTAATATACCTTGACTTAGGATTAATGAGTCATCAAGTCCCTTTATCTGATATTATTTTTGCTTTGGTGAGAGGATGACACAGAAAGTTTTCTGTCTAATTCTGGGAGACAGTAGTGCTCAGATGCTTCTGGAAACTAGTAGAAGATCCTTTAATGTCTAGTCTTTTGGGCACTGCACACCCACGAGACTCCCAGAAAATACTGCTCTAACAAGCCCCTTTAGATCATACTTAGCCAAAGTTATGGACATGTATACTACTCTGTGGCATAAATTTAGTAGTATTATTATAGTTTTACCAATGATAATTTCATACCTTCAACAGCCCCTGCCATTAAAATGATCATTTATAATTTACGAAGTATGTCTAAGTGCATTATCTCATTTAAGTCTCCCATGAGCCCCAAGATGAGAATTATTATGAACCCCATTTTACGAACAAGTAGGCCGAGATCCAGAGGAATAACTGACTTGCCCTGGATCACTTAGCTATTTGGTAGCAGTGCCACAAGAAAATAAAAACCAAACAAACAAACAAATGAATAAAAACCCACGAGATCTTCTTCTTCCAAACCCTATACCTTTTATTGTCCCAGAATGACCTGTGCCACACAGAATCAAATTCAATAAA